>NC_064859.1:94270672-94373172 GCF_024139225.1 Suncus etruscus
TTGAAGCCTTTGTAAAAGTTCAGTAATTAATACTGTGAAAAATATCTTTCCTCTTAGAAACAGTCACCATATACTTTCTCATATTTTCACTTGTGAACTTTTTGCCCCATTTAATAATGAAGCGTCTAAATGGCAAAAGTTCGCGCAGGGCAGGGCTTCTAATAACTAAAGGAGGGAGAGCAGAGAATGGGAAATGTTTTTATCCTTTTAAGATGCAGAGTGCCTAACTGCTAGCACCAAAAAGCGTTTAAAAGTCTTTGTAATTTCACGGTAACTAAATTAATTTTTTTTCTTTTAAAAGTCTTTTTGATTGGAACCACCTGTGCTGCGAGCGTGGCTCTTGTAATGTAATAAATACTGTTTATTTCTATTTCATAGAAAAGTTGGCAGATGGTATTTTATTTGGAGCATTTATTTCAGAGCTTGGGTTTACCCAAACCCAGACACAGTTTACAACAGCAAAGCACTTTAAAAAGCGCTATTCATGGGGGCTGGAGCAGTGGCACAAGCGGTAGGGCGTCTGCTTGTATGTACTAGCCTAGGATGGACCATGGTTCGATCCCCTGGCATCCCATATGGTTCCCCAAGCCAGGAGCGATTTCTGAGCGCATAGCCAGGAGTAACCCCTGAGCATCACCGGGTGTGGCCCAAAAACCAAAATAAAATAAAATAAAAAAAAAAGTGCTGTTCATGGGGGGTCCTCTCCTGGCTTGTAACAACTTCAGTTTTGAAATATATTCTGTTTTATAGATGCGACCTTTTTCCCTGCGTAAGTCTTAGAAACATTTGGATGAAATTGGGGCTGAATGTCCCTGTGGATTACGCACAAAATTAACCATGCTGCTCTGAACTTGCGTCGTGTTGGCCTTTTTATAGTGTCAGGCATCTGTAGATTGCTTTTTCTCTGCTGGAGTTTGACAGTGTTTTGACAGCCACATCAGTGCTAGGCAGAAGAAATCCGTGCAAGCAGGGAGAGATTCTTTGGATGCTGTTGGGGGGGGGGGGCTCAAGGAATGGAGGAACTGAGTTTTTTTTAACTTCATTTTATATACAACACCAGTTACTTGGTTGTGGACAGAAGTGAGTTATTTATTAATTAATTTATTTATTTGGTTTTTGGGCCACACCCGGTGACACTCAAGGGTTACTCTTGGCTCTGTGCTCAGTGAGTTATTTATCCTGGGGAGGCGTTCAGCCTGTCTAGAATCTAGACTCTACTGCTCTAGGTCCCAAGTATCTTTTTTTTTGGGGGGGGGGGGCGGGGGTGGTTGGGTCACACCAGCAGAGTCCAGGAGCCACTCCAGGCTCTACGCTCAGAAATCTCTACGCTCAGAAATCGCTCCTGGCAGGCTTGGGGGACCATATGGGATGCCGGGATTCGAATCACCGTCCTCCTGTATGCAAGGTAAACGTCCTACCTCTATGCTATCTCTCCAGCCCTGGTCCCAGGTATCTTGTCAATTGCAGACTTCTTGGACGAATCCCATTGGCTGCCGTTGACAGTGGAAATTTACATGCGATGGAAATTTACATACAGTGGAGATTTACATGGGTGGAAAATTACATTCCCATCTCTGCCTTTAACTTTGGCTCTGCTCAGTGTAGGATTTAGTAAGAAACCCTAATAGCAGATAATGTCCAGACTCAACAGCTTTCTCCAGTGCAGGCATTTTTTTTCTCTTCTTGCCAGGCTCTAGAACTTGACTGAGTGCTATGTATTTATTGCACAAACCTGTCCAGTGAATTTAAAAAAAAAGATTTTAAGAAGTGTTTTGCCTTTCTGGTTAGTTTGACCTCTTTGGGAATCTCATGAAAGCCAAGACACTGGACAAAACATCAGAGGTTGAATGGAAAGGGCCCATGGTTCCTACTTGGGTGCAAACAGCTTGGGTGCATGTTAGATGCATTTTTTAAATCATTACTTCGAATAAAGCCAAGGGTCTCTTGGCCTCAGGGACTTTCCTAGTGGGACATTCATATCCCTGCCCTGCTCTGAAAAGGTTACAAGTTTCTCTCTTCTCTGTGCTTTGAGTTAGAGCCAGTGGAGCAGGAATTCCCAAAAAGTGAGAGATCCAGTCATGTGAAAAGTTGCTTTGGTTTAGAGTTGATTTGGAGGTGATGAAATAGGATTTGATAGGAATCAAGTCTTGGTTCTGGAATTTGGTCCTAGTTATTGCATTTATGTATTTATTTATGTATTTGCAGTTAGCCAGGGCGTGTGTGCGTGCGTGCGTGCGTGTGTGTGTGTGTGTGTGTGTGTGTGTGTGTGTGTTTTAATCGTAGGTTTTCTTGAAGCAATCAGGGATATTGTAGGACTAGAGCCAATCAGTTCCAAGAGGCAATCTCCAAGATGGATCAAATTTCAACACGTCATACATTTTGAGATCTTAAAATTGTTTATAGAGAAGGAGTTGAGACTCTGTGTAAAGCTTGTAGAGTTTCGTTGGGGGAAGGAGAAGGATGGCATATGGTAGAAGGTTAGGTTTTTATTTTGAATAACAGGAAGGAAATGGGTTTAAGGAAACTGCAGTTAATTTATAAGAAAGTTCACTTTTAGTCAGTTACTATAGGACCTTCTCTGGGCCTGAAGAAGTTAACAAGTCAATTACTAATGTTGCTGGCTATATTATGTTGACTTGTCTTTCCACTTTGAATTCAGGATTTGGATGGGTTGTTAAACAGGCTTAAGGCACTGGTGACAAGTGGCACTTGTATAAAATTATGGCTTTTATCTTTGGAGATCTCAGTAGTCTACAAAGAAATGAAAGATGCTTAGCTTATAAAAGCTTATAAGAGATGTTTTTGCATTGGGAAAATTTTCAAATGTAACCAACACAGAAAGAGAAACCATCTTATATAAACATTTTGCCGTAGAATTAATTAAAAGTGACCGTGACTCTGAGTCCTAAAGTATCATTAGACTGAGAATAATTTTCCTAAGATCTAGTGTCACCCAAATCCAGGATGTTCTCTTTGTATACATCAGTGCTGATGGAATTTTGTGGTCCTGTCTTTGATTAGGTATTTTACAGACCCCTGAGTATAGCTTCAAGGAAACCTTCACAGCATTACTATCACTATTTTCCTACTCATACCCCATGTAATGGCCGCCTGCTGTTCCTTTAAAGTTCTCTGCCTTTTAAGAGTTCTGCCCACTTCCTGCCGACTCATCTCTCAGGAGCCGTCTCAGGGCTGTTTTCCTTCACTGCTCCTGTTCTGATTCTGGGACGCTTCCAAAGCAAGTGTTCTTGTCCAGTCCTGGAGCAGGTTCCATCTATTTCATCACCTACAGCTCCTGTCATTGCTATTTTGGTTCCTCTGGTAGATTATAAAACCACCCAAGAAGCAGGGATTATCAGTTACTCATTTTTGTCTTTTCTTGATTTGGTTTGGGGGCCACACCCAACAGTGCTCAGGAGTTACTCCTGGCTCTGTACTTAGGAATTACTCCTGGTTTAGCTAGGGTGGGATGCTGAGGATTGAACCCAGGTTAGTTGAGTGCAAGGCAAATGCCCTACCTGCTGTGCTATCCCTCTGGCCCTTATTTTTGTGTTTTCTGAAACATCTAGAAGATGTTTGTACCTAGTGGTTATTTGATGATCATGTGTTGGGCTTTATTTCTTCTCTGTGGTTTTATTCATACTTTGCTTGGACTTTTTCCTCCAGTGTGGCTGCCACACCAGTAGGGGCCAGTGAAGAGAAACTCGGGTGACTTCAATGCTGAGGGGATTTAAGATCTTGTTGGTGAAGTGAATGAATGAGGGAAGTGGAAAGCCGGTCTAGAGTACAGGTGGGGAGGAGGGAGATTTGGGACATTGGTAGTGGGAATGTTGCACGGGTGAAGGGGGGGGGTGTTCTTTACATGACTGAAACCCAACTACAATCATATTTGTAATAAAGGTGCTTAAATAAAGATATTAATAAAAAAATCTTGTTGGAGTACGTGACTTTTTCAGGAAGATCGCGATGCTGTGTGATAGATGTCAGTATCTCGTTATTTTATTTTCTCCTAATGAAAATAATTTTAAGTACCGAGTGGCACATCATTTTAGCTTTGATTGCCTTTGATAGGATAACACTGCATTTGGTTCTTTAATATAACCAAGTTCACGTAAGTGTGCTTTTAAGAGGAAAGAGAAAGATTATTACTTTTCTCTTGTTCTTTCAAGTGTCAGAAAGCTCGGATGGATTTGGAAAGGAACCAGGTCAGAATGTGGAGGAGGGTGGTGGAGGTCGATTAAGATGATACAGCATTTGTGAAGCAAGTGTAATACGGCACATAGAACAATATCTAGCAGAATATCATTGACTCTTTGTACTGAGTCTATTCTTTCAACAGAATGAATCAAAATCATTTAGCTTTGATCTGATAATAAGATTACTTCTGCTTAGGAAAAGACATAGAGATCCATCATATTTCACTCTTAACATTTAATACAATACAAATTGGAAGATGTAGAATTGCTTGAATCAGTTTTTATTTGTGTTTGTTTTGGGGCCACACCTGATATTGCTCAGGGATTACTCCTGGCTCTGTGCCCAGGGGTCATTCCTGGCAGTGGTTGGGGGACTGTATGAAATACCAATGATTGGACCCAGGTCTATCCCAGGTTGGCTGTGTGCAAGGCAAATGCTCTACCACTGAGCTATCGGTCCATGTCCTAAGTGATGTGGTTCTACGGGCTTAACTCTTATCTCAGGCCGGGTTAGAACAAACCCATGGAGTTAGAACATTCTTAAGAAGTGCAACTTTGCATTTAAGATTTTTTGAATCATTTTATGTTCTTTCAGCATAGTTTTCTGGGGTATCAGAAAAGACCTAGCAGCTTTGACACCAGATTGTTTTTTCGTGATGAGCACATGGCTTGAGATGTCAGTCATGCTTTGCCTGTGCCCGGTTATATAGGAAGTTAAAGACAAAGTGACCTTGCTTGTGCTGGAGCGGAGTGAGTCATCCCATATAGAAAAGCACAGCATTCACAAGTGCTTTCCCATTATTAGGAAAAGCATCAATTTATTGTTGCTTTTAAGCCTTTATATAGAAAAAGATGACATGTCCTACTGACAAAAACAAAACAAAACAAAACAAAACAAACAAAACAAAATAGGCACTGAGAAACTATGTACCTTCTTTTAACAAATTTTCTAAAAGAATGGATTTTTGTTCTCCCTTTCCTCTGTAAAAGACATTGAAGGTTGAAGTTCAAGTTGTCAATAGGATGGGCCGGAGTGACAACATAGTGGTAGGGAGTTTGCCTTACATGCAGCAGACCCAGGACAGACTTGGATTCGATTCCCAGCATCCCATATGATCCCCCGAGCCTGCCAGGAGGTATTTCTGAGCACAAAGCCAGGAGTAACCACTAAGCACTACCAGAGATGGCCCACAAAAACAAAAAAATAAAGAAAAAAATTGTCAATAGGAAAAAATATATATTATATATTATAAAGGAATATAGACTTCGTGTGATAGAAGGGAATTGTTCAAAGTTGCTGAAAGCCATAAACGATATTCCCTCTTTCCTCATTAAAGGTGGCCTTCTAGAAGATGACCATAGAGGACCTTCCAGATTTTCCATTAGAAGGACAGTCTTTAATCGGAAGATACCCGTTTTTATTCCCAGGATCGGACACACCAGTTATCTTTTCTATTTCTGCAGCACCAATGCCTTCGGATTGTGGTAGGTTAAAATAGTCAGATATGGTTTTTTATTTTTATTTGGTGGGGTTTGAGGCCACACCTGGCAGTGTTCAGGGCCTTCTCCTAGCTCTGTGTTCAGGGTCCACTCCTGATACTATATGGAGTTCTGAGGATTGAACCTGAAGTGGCTGTGTGCAAGACCAGTGCCCTCCTCACAGTACTATTTCCCCTGCCACTCCAGGTATATTTTCTGTGCTCAGTGATTTGACCCTCTTGTCTTTGGGGCCTTTTTGTACTTAGTTTTTCCTAAATCCTCTTGCTACAGTTTTCATAAAGTTGCTAGTTTTTCCTTTATTTTTTTTCAAAATACAATTGCTTATTGCCTTTTTTTTGCCTCTTAAGCTAAACACTTTATTTCTGCTGTCAGCATTTGTATTATGTAAAAATGCTCATTTTAAGCACCATGATGGATTTAGAGGGTATTTAGAGGGTATTATTTTTAGAATTGAATGGTGCTGAGATATCTAGCTTTCTTCTGCTATTGATGTCTTTATCTTGGTTAAATAGACTGACTTGCTAAAATGCCGTGTACTAAAAAGAAAAATGATTTAAAAAAGGCCTGTGAACTAGCCAGGGTGCCAAGCCCTGCTGTCCTTGGAATACCAGAATCCCAGTTGAACAAACCAAATCTCATTACTGAAAAGATGCAAACTTGGGTGACAGTATAACAAGGCGTGTTTCAGTAGAAGAGGAAACCACATTCAGATTCTGTGCTACCTCCCATTATAACGATCAGTGTGTATACAAATAAAATATAGTAAAACGGAAAATAAAAAAAAAGACTCCCATATTTTAGCACAGATGGTGAGTGAACCCTCTCCTGGAATGTAGAATGAAATTGGCTCTGATTTGAATTGCTTCGTTGAAATTTCCTCCTAAGCATGTAAATTTAGGCATTGTCTAGTTTTTTAAATCTATTTAGATTTCTTTCCCCAGAGTTGTATTTTTAGGAACCGGTTGATCAAAGAAAACCACGAGCTACATTTGAGGGATGTGTTATTATTTCTAATTTAGCTTAAGTTTTACAGGTAAAATGCTGGCCTGTCATTTCACATTGTCTTGGGTGGCTAGAGTTAATGGCATTTTAAATATCAGTAACTGTAAAATTATTGCACTGAGAATTGGCCTTTTCAGTCATACTCATCTGAACAATCGCTTATCTCCAAGTATGCCATTTATGTGGGTTTAGATTCTGGAACAGCTTACCTTGCAATCATCGAAAGTATTACAATAAAATCTATGTCTAGATCCAAGGAACTATTGGCAGCTTTTACAGAAATGGACTGAGTTTATCTTCAAATGGAGTGAAATCAGTTATGCAGGGAAAACCTTGACCAAATGCACTTTGTATCTTGCTGGTGACATTTGCTGGATTTCTTCCTCAGTGATAGTTGTCAAGTTTTCTCTCTGAGACCAGCCAGAGCTCTTTAGGATGGGGTGGTGGTCAGTGGGTTAGTGTCTTATGAGAGTAATCCTGGGGAGGGGGTGTCTTTCTTTCTCTTTGTTGGTCTGTTTTTCCCGAAGTGAGGAAATGGAGACATAATTGTCCCTCCTTCAGAACTGCAGAATTGAGAGAGGTATAAAAACCAAGGATACACATCAGAGCAAAGTGGTCGCCTGTCAGTTGACAATCAGAATGATTAGCAGAATGAGATCTGACCCCACCTGTGAGACAGCAGAAAATTTCTGTATGCCCCCCCCAAATAGAACGAGTGATGATAAAAGCCACAGTCCAGCATGGAAGGTACCTTGATGGTTTTTGAACACTGATTTGTGTTTCTTTGTAAAATCCAACTGAAACCGGATTTTTTGGTCTTATGGATTCATCAAAAATTGGTCTAATTTTTTTTTTGCCTTGTGGGTTATACCCAGCAGTCACTGGAGTCACTCCTGGATCTGTGCTCAGGAATCATTCTTGGCGGTACTTGAGGAACCATATGGGATTCTAGGGATCAAATCCAGTTAGGCTACATGCCTTTGCTCTGGCCCTAAATTGCTCTAAACTTTTAGCTACTGTTGTAGGCATTATATATGTAGCCCTTTACTATAAAGTAATAAATGACTAGAAATTTCTCAATATACTTAAATAAAAATCTTTTTTTTTGTTTTGTTTTTGGGTCACACCCAGCAGTGCTCAGGGGCCACTCCTGGCTCTATGCTCAGAAATCGTTCCTGGCAGTCTTGGGGGACCATATGGGATGCTGGGATTAGAACCACCATTCTGCATGCAAGGCAAATGCCCTACCTCCATGCTATCTCTCCGGCCCAAAATCTTGATCACAGGTCTATAGGTGATATAATTGATACTGGAATAAACCCAATATCATTCTAGCATTGATTATGAAGGTAGACAATAGGAAAATGGGAATATCTCCATAAAGGAATGGATTGAACATGTTATATTCATAGAATGAACTCTGCATTCCTTTACAATGAATAAATGAATTAGATTTCAGTCATGAGCTCATAAGGACAGGTCTCAAATACATATGGATTGATGAATAAAATTGTAATTTCATTGACATGTAACTATAAACACACAAAATAGTACTATTTATTGTTTCTGGACATACATACATAATAGAAGCATAAAGTGGTACCCTCTACAAAATACATATTTTAAGATGGTTGCCTTGGGGGGCAAGGAAAACAGAGCAAGAAAGGAGACTGAGAGGAATTTCAGCTTTCTAAGATTTTACTTCTTTTCAAAGTAAAGGGGGTGGGAGGAAGAGGGAGAGAGAGAGAGAGAGAGGAGAGAGAGAGAAGAGAAGAGAAGAGAAGAGAGAGAGAGGAGAGAGAGAGAAGAGAAGAGAAGAGAGAGAGGAGAGAGAGAAGAGAAGAGAAGAGAAGAGAGAGAAGAGAGAGGGGGAGAGAGAGAGAGAAAGAGAGAGAGAGAGAGAGAGAGAGGAGAGCAGATTAGGCACTTGCCTGGTACATAGTCAACATGGATTCCATCCCTGACAACATGTATGGCCCCTGAGCCTTTCCAAGAGTGATCCCTGAGCAAAGAACTAGGAGTAATCCCTGAGCACCACCACCAGACAAGGCCTCAAAACCAAGATCAAGAGCTAAAGGCAATGCTCAGATTTGTTCATTGTATTGGCAGATATTCTTGCTATTTTGCTGTCACTCTCCCTTTTATTTTACCACAATTTCCTATTAAAAAAAATTGAAGGACAATGGGGAGCAGAGCCATGTGCAAATTCAGCAAGGCAATGTGCCAACGGATTAATGAGGCACCTTTAAAGAACACTGAAGGCTGGGGAACATTTAGAGACACTTCATGTTCCTGAGTGAAAAGAAAGAAAGTATTCAAAGCATTCCGTGCTTAATTCCCCCCCAAGAATACTTAGCATAATTGCAATTTGAATCCAAAGCCCACCAGGATTCCTTTGTGGGGTGAGACACACAGAATGATTCTCCTGTTCACCTGCACCCGAATTTCTTTTGCAGTGGCACAGAGAGGGACTGTCTAGGGAGCTTGTTAAACTTCATGTAGAGTCTGACCCAGCAAGTCTGATGAGGGAGGATTGGGGCAGGGAAGGATAAATTAAGGGAGGATTGGAGAGAGAGAGAGAGAGAGAGAGAGAGAGAGAGAGAGAGAGAGAGAGAGAGAGAGAGAGAGAGAGAGAGAGAGAGAGAGAGAGGGGAGAGGGGAGAGGGGAGAGGGGAGAGGGGAGAGGGGAGAGGGGAGAGGGGAGAGGGGAGAGGGGAGAGGGGAGAGGGGAGAGAGGAGAGAGGAGAGAGGAGAGAGAAGAGAGAAGAGAGAAGAGAGAAGAGAGGAGAGGAGAGGAGAGGAGAGAGAGAGAGGAGAGGAGAGAGAGAGGGAGAGAGACAGAGAGAGATAAAGACACAGAGACAGGGACAGAGATAGACAGAGACAGAGACAGTGAGAGACTGAGAGCCAGATAGATTTTGTAACAAGCTCCCAATAATGCACATCCTGTTACTAAGAACCGCACTTTGAGAGCAGCAAAGATCTAGAAAGCAAAAAAGCTTCTATACCAAGAATAATGACCAATATGGCAGGGACCTGGGTGGTGCTGAGCCAGTAATGATCTTTCTATAGTGTGTAACCATCATTGCTTTTACTGCCAATGGCAGCACTGACCGTAGCAGCAGCTCTTTCCCATAAAGTAGTAATATGCTACTCATATTAAGCGATTACTAGGTTCTGGGACTCTGATCTGCAGAGCCTTTATTGACTCCTCAGAACTGCCAGGCGAAGCAGGTTCTATTGCTCTTCTCACTTTACCAAAGAAGAAACAAAGGGATAAGGGATGGAGCAAACAAGTCATTTGCCCAAGTTCTAGCGTTTGGTAAGCAGTGGAGTTAGGAGTAAAGCTGGATGAGCCTCTACGCAGAAGCACTGCTGTTTCCCCGCACAGTGAGCTAAAGGAAACAGCAGGCAACATTTAAGCTTCCAGAGAGCAATAAAGAAAAATCAATCCATCAACAGGAGGAGCCACTCAAAGGAAATAGACAAAATGTGTTTTTTGTGTGTATTGGAGTCAGTGAGGGCTGGTTCCTTCAGAGACAGTAAGGGTCACACCTGCCCCACTAGGCCCCAGGCCACAGTCCTGCAGACTTCCCAAGCAGCAGAGAGACAAAGCAGAGAGGTCAGTGCAGGAGTGATTGCACAGTAGGGAGGGTGTTTGCCTTGAATGCAGCTGACCCAGGTTCCATCCCTGGCATCCCATAGGCCAGGAGTAATATCTGAGTGCAGAATCAGCAGTGACCCCTGAATGCTGCTGGGTGTGGCCCAAAATCAAACAAAATTTGGAGGGCCAGAGCTCTGGCAGAGTGGGCGTTTGCCTTACACACTGCTGACCCAGGTTGGATGCTTGGTATCCCAGGGTTCCCTGAGCCTGCCAGGAGGAACGCCAGAGTGTCTCCAGGTGTGCCCCCAAAACAACAACAAACAACTAAAACCCAAAACAAAAAAGTCTGAAACCAGGACAATTGGAGTTCAGAAGAGGTCTCAGAGGGGAGAGGTGAGGCGCAAGGCAAGAGAATGGTAGAGGTTTGGGGTGCCCCTTCCCCCTGGAAAATGCTTGAGATAAAGGAAAGAAGTTCCCCGCTGGGGCTCAGAGATCAGAGACCAACTCCTTGTCGGCTTGTCTGTTATTGTCAATACATTTATTTTATGGGTCTTCATCACCTCCCTTTGTGCCTTTTTATTCCCAACAGAGTTTTCTTTCTTTGATCCCAATGACACATCCTGCCAGGAAATTCTCTTTGACCCCCAGACTTCAGTATCAGAGTTGTTTGCCATTTTAAGGCAGTGGGTTCCTCAGGTCCAGCAAAACATCGATGTTATTGGAAACGAGGTAAGCAATTCTCATTCATGGTGGACCTCGCGTTGCCTGGTGGCATAGACTTTGTCCCCAAGTCACTGGAGACATGGTGATAAGGCAGAAACTCTTGCAAGACCTTTGAACAAACCTTTGACATTTCTTCCAGATAGTTCTGGAAGTTCTGATCTAGTTCTATGCATTCCTCCCTTCCCTTGTACTTTTGGGTCTGACATTCTAGACTCTTGGGAAGAGGCAGGACTTTTCCAGTTTTTATTTCTTTATGTGGGTATTAAACCCAGAACTTCCTTCCAACAGGGAGGCCTGGGGTCAACCATTGACCAAGCCACACACTGTAGGAATTCATTTGACCAGCTTTAAGAACTGCATTTCAGGAGAAGGTTCAGCTGCCATCACGTTTTAACCTAGACTCTGGGAGGTGATCTGCTAAAAGTCTTTGCTTAAGTCTGAATTTGAAAAGCTTGCAGTTATTTTGCAGGAGTGATAATACAGTAATTGGGTTTCTTGAGGTCTACACTTAGATTTTTTTTTTTTAGATACAGGGAGTTTTCATCTTCTTGGAGTATCTGCTTGTACTGAAATACCCTCAAAAGAAGTTTAGTGTTATTATTACTATTTTGGGGGGCAGATTTAAAATCTCCCTCCTTTCTCTTCCTTCCTTCCTTCCTTCCTTCCTTCCTTCCTTCCTTCCTTCCTTCCTTCCTTCCTTCCTTCCTTCCTTCCTTCCTTCCTTCCTTCCTTCCTTCCTTCCTTCCTTCCTTCCTTCCTTCCTTCCTTCCTTCCTTCCTTCCTTCCTTCCTTCCTTCCTTCCCTCCCTCCCTTTCTTTCTTCCTTCCCTCCCTTTCTTCCTTCCTCTTTTTTCACCTCTCTCTCCACCTGGTTGTACTTAAGGTTTACTTCTGGCTCTATGGTCAGGGCCCACTCTTTGTGGAGCCCAGGGAGACCCTCTTGTGATGTTGGGGAATGGAACCTGGCTTAGCTTCATGCAAGGCAAATGCCCTGCCCACTGTATTGTCTCCTAAAAATCGCTCCTAAAAAAGACGTGAAACACTTTGTGAAGCAGTGGACAAATTTCAGTGGTAGATCATGTGTGTCTCATGTATGGACCCCAGTTAAACTATCACATTCCCATAACCTTTGCTCCAACACTCCCCCCAACTGCAAGGAATAGAAAAGCCAGATCTGGAATCCCAACCCTGGGTTAGAATCTACTGACCCCTTGTTGGAATCCTCTCTTCTTCCCTGGGCCCTGCAAACTCTTTGGGTTTTATGCTTTGCATTGTGGGACAGACCCAGAAGTGCTTGGGGCTTAACTCCTGACACTGTGCTCCAGGATCACTCCAAGTATGACTTGGCTGGTGGTAATGGTGGTGGTAGTAAGGGAACAATGGAGATTGTATGTGGTGCCTGGGGACAGGATGGAAGAACCAAGCTGAGATTGGCCGTCTACAAGGCACAGTAGCCCTTCACCTGGCCCTGTCTCTCCGGGTCCTATTCTACAGATCCTGAAGAGAGGCTGCAATGTGAATGATCGAGATGGACTGACAGACATGACACTCCTTCATTACACGTGCAAGTCTGGGGCTCACGGAATTGGTAAGAATGGACAGTCGACCATCTACCCATGGCTGGAATCCTCTCCTGGGTGAATGTGGTCTCTGTTTTGTCTGGCCAGAGGCAATGTGCCCCAAACCAGCCAGGAGGCAGGGTCCTCCCCAAATCATGGTCCCTTGCCTTGTTTTCCCAGTGGGTTTTCTCACATTGTGGCACGTCCCAACTTTTCTGGAACAGCTTCTTGCTGGCACCTACGCTTGTGGGAGCAACCGTTAACTGCCCAAAAACTTCCCAGGAGTTTATAGTACTATTGGTTGTTTCAGGGTCAGTTCTGCTGGCACCTCCCACTCCTAGCCTGACTAGCTTCAGTCTTGAGGCTCCAGGTCTATTCCTGTGTATAGTGTATGTGTGTATTTTCTTTAGCCTGTTTTCTTCGGAGTGTTTCCATTTTATAGACTCACTTTTCTCATTTCTTTCTCTGCTGGGACTTCTTCATGAGCTCATCATCAGCTTGTGTGATTGGTCATAGAAGATCTTTAGTAATTTTTTTTGTATTTGTAATTTTTTGGTAATTTATTGTAAATTGATGCTTTTGTAACATTAAAAAAAGAATTTAGGGCTAGAGTAATAGGATAGCAGGTGGGGTATTTGCCTTGCTTATGGCTGACCTGACTCTAGTCTCCAGAACCCCCATATAATTCCCCAAGCCAGCCAGGTGGTCCCTGAATACAGAGCTAGGAGCCAGCCCTGACCACAAGCAAGCGAGACCTCCTCAAAAAAAAAAAAGCAAAAATAAAAATTTATGATAGAAAAATGATGCAATTGTATAAAATTTAGAGCTAATTCTTTTCCCCAAGGGTATGTTACCTGTTAATTATTATATTTAAAGAAGTGGGAATGAAAGGAATTGGAAAAGACTCACTTTGGCTTGGCTGAGCTGTGGGCAATGGATACTAGCCCGACAGGTGGCTTTGAAAAATGGCCTTGTAGTATTTTAATACTATTTTAATACAGGACTGGCTGTCATTCAGAATTTGTTTAACCAGCTGCTTCTTCCTTCTGATTTTCAAAGTTTTAGATGGTTCCTTGTTATTAGAGCAACACAGAATAATGTTAACTGTTTGCACCAAAGTTTAACCCTGCCAGGCACCAATGAGGTTAGGTATTGTGCTAGAAGCCAGGAAATATTTTACTTGCAACTCTAATGCTAAGGCTTTTGTGCCTTCTCACCTCATTAGTGCTCCTTTATCACCTCCAGAGTGCCCAGGACTCTCTCCCAGTCTCAGGCCACTTCTAGTTTGTCCCTTTCTCCCCCTTTCAACAGTTCTCCACTCCCCAACTTGGTTGCCTTGGTGTTGTCAATGTCCAAGAAACACCAAACTTAATTTTATGTTTCTTTTTAAATTTGATTGATTGATTGATCGTTGGGCCACACTCAGTGGTGCTCAGAAATTACTCCTGGCTCTGCACTCAGAAATCAACCCTGGCAGACTGGGGGAACTATACAGGGGCTGGTAATTGAACCGGGTCCCTCCCAGATTGGCCACATGCAAGGCAAATGCCCTACCGCTGTGCTATCTCTCCAGTCCCTTTATGCGTCTTTCTTTGGATATAGGGGGATATGCCCGGTTGTGTCAGACTTTGATTTATAAGAAAGTGGCTGGGAATGAATAAACATTAGAGTTCAATGTTTCTTCATTGGCCCAAGTTGGACTGTGGCTTAGCTCAGGCCCCTTGTCCACGCAGTGTTATAAATTGTGTGACCTCGAAACCCTTCTCTAGGTGACGTGGACACCGCTGTGAAGTTCGCCACCCAACTGATTGATCTGGGTGCAGATGTGAGTTTGCGGAGCCGCTGGACCAACATGAATGCTCTGCACTATGCCGCTTATTTTGACGTCCCTGAGCTGGTCAGCGTCATCCTCAAGGCCGCAAAGCCCAAAGGCATGTATCCAGCTCACTGTCTGATGTTATGAGATAAACCTTTATATTAGTGTTATAAAGATTTTAAATAAGTTTGTTCCTTACGACTCCCTCCCAGCCCCTCTCCCTGCCTATTACCCCTTTTCTGGAAATAGTTTGAAATGTCCTTATTGAAGATGAATTGTTGTTCTTTTGCTTAGTACAAGGAGAAACAAATAAAAAGGTGCCCTCTAGCTTTCTATATATGTGAAATTTTCAGGTAATATGGTTTTTTAAAATATAAATGAATCTATGTTCTCTATTTTTTCTTTTGTTTGAATAGCTGGAAATTGAGCAATAAAATCATAAAGAAATATTGAAATCATAAAGAATATTTATTTTAGATACCAGTTAGTTCTGAAATTCTATGATTTTACTAAAGAAAATAAAATTTTTTTTGCATCTTTTCTTGGTACTAGATATCCTAAAACTAAACATCAGAGCATCTTAATTACTGTTTGGACATTAAACTTTTTTTTATTTTTAATTTTTGGGCCACACCCTGCAGTGCTCAGGGATTAGTCCTGGCTCTGTGCTCATAAATTGCTCCTAGCAGGCTTCGGAGACCCTGGGATGCCTAAGATTGAACCTGAGTCTGTCTTGAATTGGCTGCATGCAAGGCAAATGCCTTACCGCTGTGCTATTGCTCTGGCCACTAGATTTTTTTTAATGAACTGTTGACTCTACTGTGATGCTTCATGACTTAAACCAAACTGCTTTATTGTATTTATCAGCAAATATGCAAGAGGTTTGACTTAGACTGCATCTAGATAAGTATCCTTGTATCAGTAGGAATTATTTCAAAACAGAATTTATACTTGTTGGAAGACCCATCAAAATACCAGATACTTTTTCATAACACAGTTCTATTGTTCTAAGAAAATAATGGGATGAAAGAGTTCTCTGAAGATTTTGTTTACTGTAAAATGGTGATGATTTGTTAAGTTTGAGTCCTCTGAATAGTTAATAAATCCCATTACCCATACTCCTTCCACCCAAAGAAACTCATTCTGTCTCCTTTTACATAATAATGGTAAAACTCTCTATCTTAGCGGACATCCTTTTCATGTCTTTTTGCAGATGTAGATGCCACTTGTAGTGACTTTGACTTTGGAACTGCATTGCACATTGCCGCCTCCAACCTGTGTGCAGCAACTGTGAAATGCTTATTGGAACATGGAGCCAACCCTGCCTTCAGAGTAAGCGAGGAACTGGCTAGGGAAAGGGTCTGAGAGAATTTATTGACTTGGGCCAGAACCATAGTATGGGTAGGGAAGGTAGGGCACCTACCTTGCATGTAGACAATCCGGGCTTGATCCCCCAGAATATGGTCCCCCAAGCCCTGCCAGGAGGGATTCCTGAGCTCAGAGCAGGAGTAAGCCCTGAGTTCCACTGGGTGTGAACCCCACACCCCAATAAAAAGAATTATAATGTTAACATTATCTCTAAGGAAAGAGTTGAGTCTGGATATTTGGGGGGGGGTTTTGGGTCATACCTGGCAGCACTCAGGGGTTTCTCCTGGCTCTATGCTCAGAAATCGCCCCTGGCAGGCACAGGGGACCATATGGGATGCTGGGATTCGAACCACCGCCCTTCTGCACGAAAGGCAAACACCTTACCTCCATTCTATCTCTTCGGCACCAAAAGTATGGAAGGCTTTTTTTTTTTTTTTTTTTTTTTTGGGTCACACCAGGTAGTGCTCAGGGGTAACTCCTGGCTCCATGCTCAGAAATCGCTCCTGGCAGGATCGGGAAACCATATGGGATGGGATGCAGGAATTCGAACCAATGACCTTCTGCATGAAAGGCAAACGCCTTACCTCCATGCTATCTCTCCGGCCCTGAGTCTGGATATTATCATCAAATTGATACCGGAGAAAAATCATGTATTTTTTTTTATGATTGTTAAATGTTTTATCTTGATAAACGTGAGCTCAGGCAAATGGAAGGCTTTCATGAGAATGCTAGCCCTCCTGTACTTTGAAGTCTTATATTATGTCTTTCACTCAATAAGCCAAGTAGAAATTAGTCTTTTTTTTTTTTTTTTTTTGGTTTTTGGGCCAAACCCGGCAGTGCTCAGGGGTTATTCCTGGCTATCTGCTCAGAAATAGCTCCTGGCTATCTGCTCAGAAATAGCTCCTGGCAGGCACGGGGATTCGAACCAACCAACTTTGGTCCTGGATCGGCTGCTTGCAAGGCAAATGCCGCTGTGCTATCTCTCCGGGCCCGTATTTAGTCTTTTTGTGTATTATAAACAGCTAAAGTTTAAATAAAAAGATAGATAATCAAGTTACATGTCCACACCAACTTCAATGTTAAATTTCTTTGGGAAACTTTTTTTTTTAAGTCATAGAAAGTTTCAGAACTAAATTTTTCCAAATGAAAGAAAAAAATGTAATGGTAAAATACCAATTTACAAAGTTAACATGGGATTGTTTCATAATCTTTGAGTTATTTATTTTGGTTTTGGGGACATACCCAGCAATGCTCAGGGGTCAATCCTGGCTCTCAGCTCAGAAATTACTCCTGGGGAGCTTAGGAGGACCATATGGGATGCTAGGGATCGAACCAGGGTCAGCCACATGCAAAACAAACACCTCCCCACTGGGCAGTCTTGCAGTGTATTTTCATAAGATTGTTCTTTGCCTGTCGTCCAACCTGGATCTTCCATGTGGGGGCAATTAAGGAGAAAATAAAGAGCTTGTGGGTGAGGCGAGAGAGGCTTTTTGGCAGAGCTGACGGCTGGCTCGGTTGTTGTTTTGGAGTTGGCATCAGAACTGTTAAAGGACTCTCATTGCCCAACTTTTGTCCCCCAACCTTTGTATTCGTCTGGATTATTTGCAGTGGAGAATTATCACTTAGGTTTCCCCCTAAAGGGGGAACAGAAGAATGGGGTTTAATCTCTCATTTTGGGAGATATTTCTGGATTCACAAACCACCGACAAGGGGTTCAACATCCCCCAACACAGTCTCTCCAAACCCTTCTATTTAATTTTCTTCATTATAGCCTCTCAGGGCTCTTCTCATTTGCCTAATACCAGTGACTTCCTCTGGCAGTGTCTTCACTAGGTTGCTGCTTCTCTGGAAGCCGGTGGGGAGCATGTTTGAGAAAACCATTGACTCCCTATCTCTACCTCCTTTCCTTCTCTCTTTCAACTTTCCTGTTTCTCTTTTCCTCCTTTTTTTTTTTTTTTTTCTATACCCAACAGTGTTTGGGTGCTACTCATGGCTTGGTTTACATCTCTTTCAAGAACAAAGTGAGTCTATGGAACTGGCTGGTGCAGACATGGTGACTGCATTTTCATATTTTTTTAAATTTTATTTTTATATAGAGCCACTCCAAAATTACAAAGCCATTCATGATTGGGTTTCAGGTATACTGTGTTTCAACACTGATCCCTTCACCATTGTCCACTTCCCTCCACCAATGTCCCCCCCAGTTTGCTTCAACAGGTCACTTTATTGTATATAAATATTTGCACTGTGGTTTTCAGCACAGTTGCTGATGGATTTACACCTAACACTTAACCACCTCCCAGTACAACTTCCTCCTCCTGGTTGAACACCTTCCTCCATCATAGGCATTTCCCACCCTCTGCTCTCCATCTACATCCTCTCCTCCAGCCCCCCTCAAGGAACTTCTTGACTTGAGAGTCAGCATTGACCATTCATGTCACCATGTTTTAACTATGCCATCATGTAATTATTGGTGGGCGGAACCTACTGTTGGAACTTCTTATAGAAGACTCACCGGTCTCTTCTCTCCATGTGGTGAATACAGATGGTGTTCTTGACTACAGCCCAGGTCATTACAGCCCAAAATTCTAGTTTCAGTTCCTAGAATCAGTGTCCTATTGGGGAGTTGAGGATGGGCAGAGGTCATGGAGCAGCCCATGGATCAGTGGAGAGTTGACTCTACGGGCTTGGGACTGTGTATGGTTTCAGCCACTGTAGAGTTATATTTTGTAGGGTTATTATTTCTCCTAGACTGACTGATGATAGATTCTCAAAGAGCTCCCAGAAACAGGAAAGAGATTATTGTTCTCCTATCCCCTAGTGAGGGTAAGCAATCCTGGTAACATTTATCCACAGCAAATAATCCACACAGACAGGAGGGGGAAAAGGCGAGAAGGTTGGACGCAGAATCCTTTGTCAGCCTGCTAGCAGCTCCAAAAGCCCAGAGCCTGCCAGCCAGCTACCCCAAAGACCCTGACCTCATAGTTCAACATCTTTTTATTGGGGTCTCAACAGAGCCCTCCACCTGGAAGGTTGTAGGCAGGAAAGCAGACAGGGAAATTGATATTGAAGAGAAATATTATAAAGACCTCCATATACCTAACAAGCCACTAAACTGGCCTCCTCTTGGCCTGAGCAGTTGGCCATGCCTTAGCATCGCTCTTCCTTGAGCAATGGAATGCTTTTTCCTCCCTGCTAACTCACCTGATATTCCTCATACCTGGGTGCCTCCACATGGAAGCATTTTGGCAGCAAGATTTACAAGGCAGCTCTGTGTCCAACCAGTGCTGTGCTAAGTTCTCGGTTCTCTCTCTCTATTATTTTTTGTTTCTGTTTTTGGTTTTGGGCCACAGCCAGCAGTGCTCAGGGGTCATTCCTGGCTCTATGCTCAGAAATCACTCCTGGCAGGCTCGCAGGAGCATATGGGATGCTGGGAATCGAACCTGGGTCTGTCCCAGGTCGTCTGGTACAAGGCAAACCCCCTACCACCATGCTACCACTCTGGTCCTTATTCTCTCTCTCTCTCTCTCTCTCTCCCTCTCTCTCTCTACACACACACACACACACACACACACACACACACACACACACTTTTTTTCCCTGACCCCCTTCACCCTGAGCACAGACTCTTATTTTCCTCCTGAACATTTCTAGTCTGCCTTTCCCACCCACCATATGCTCTTTGATGTCAGACTTTGCTTGTCTTTAGCATTTTGCTAGAATGTTGTCTGGGGTTGCTCTAGAGACTCAGAATAAAGAAACAGAATATATTCATAATTTATAAATTTGTATGACATAAATTTATCAATAAAGGATGGCGAGTTCAGCTTAAAAACCCACTTAACGCCCCTCTCTAAGTTCATCCATAGCTGTTCCTTACATGACTAGGATGTGAGATTTTCTTCTTGATTCCTAGAATGACAAAGGGCAGATCCCTGTGGATGTGGTCCCAGATCCCGTGGAGATGCCCCTCGAGATGGCCGATGCGGCTGCTACCGCCAAAGAAATCCGGCAGATGCTCTTCGACGCGGCGCCCCTGACCTGGGACCTCTCAAGACTGGCACTGCCCAGTTGTGACCGCGTCACCAGCAAGGCCACACTTACGTCACTTGGCCTGAAGCTGGGGGATCGTGTGGTCATCGCTGGACAGAAGGTACAACTCTCTCGAGTGCCGTGTCCCAGAGGGGGGTGTGTTATGTCATTGTGGCCTGTGTCCCTCTGTCACTTTGTCCTGAGAGCATCAGGTGATGTGTAGGTGAGGCTCTTAGGGGAAAAGGGAAGCTGAGCTGTACCACCCCTCAAAGTAGCTTTGCCATGATGAAGGCTTCTTTCTTGGAATGGGGACAGAGTGGTATGGATCTGCAAGGTGGATTTTGGGACCCTCTAGGTCTAGGAGCTGGGAGGTTTCCACTGGCTGCTTACCTCCTGCCATCCTCAGGGGGCTTTTCTCCAACCCCCACTGCCTCCCACAAATGGGTCAAGCAGGTTTTTGCCCTTTTGTGGTGTTTAACTTTGAGATCCTCCCTCTACTCACACCCCCAACCTTTTGAAGTTATTATTTCTTGTTTTTTTTGGGGGGGGGCACACCCATTTGATGCTCAGGGGTTACTCCTGGCTAACCGCTCAGAAATCACCCCTGGCTTGGGGGGACCATATGGGACGCCAGTAGATCGAACCGCGGTCCTTCGTTGGCTAGCACTTGCAAGGCAGACACCTTACCTCTAGCGCTACCTCTCCTGCCCCTGAAGGTATTATTTTAACCTGATAATAAAAAGTGGAGTCCCCACTGTTCTGAAAGTTTCCCCAATGTCTTTCCCTCATAGCCTGAGTTTTCTCATGGCATCAACGGATAGTGTCACCATTCATGTTCTTGCCTAACAGATTCCAGGGATCAAAAGCAGGCTGGCCTTGCACAAGGCAAATGTCCTACCCACTGTATTTTCTTTGTAGCCTCAGGAAATTGGTTTTAAAAGGCCTAAGCAAGGGGGTTGGAGAGATAGCACAATGGTAAGTCTTTCCCTTGCATGAATCTTACCCAGGAAGGATGGTGGTTTGATTCCGGCATCCTATATGGTCCCCTGAACCTGCTAGGAGTGATTTTTGAGTGCAGAGCCAGGAATAACCTCTGAGTGGCACCAGGTGTGACCCACAAACAAGCAAACCAACAAACCAAAAAAGGCCCAAACAAAACTTCTAAGAACATTTGCCACTGCTGAATATGGCTTCAAAATAAAAAGTTTATTTCTTTGTCCTCTCTGTAGAGTCAAATATGAAGAACTTATGAACACACAATTTTTGTGTTATTATTTGCTTAGGATCAGTATTCATTCATCATCTTTAGTATTTCTGCCTTGTATGTCTGAGATTGAACTTTTGGAAAAGCTATGTTGTTAGGCTACACCTTATTTTTAAAAAAATTTTTTTTTATTTTATTTGAACACCTTGATTACATACATGATTGTGTTTGGGTTTCAATCATGTAAAGAACACCACCCATCACCAGTGCAACATTCCCATCACCAATGTCCCAAATCTCCCTCCTCCCCACCCGACCCCCGCCTGGACTCTAAACAGGCTCTCCATTTCCTTCATACATTCTCATTATTAGGACAGTTCAAAATGTAGTTATTTCTCTAACTAAACTCATCACTCTTTGTGGTGAGCTTCCTGAGGTGAGCTGGAACTTCCAGCTCTTTTCTCTTTTGTGTCTGAAAATTATTATTGCAAGGATGTCTTTCATTTTTCTTAAAACCCATAGATGAGTGAGACCATTCTGCGTTTTTCTCTCTCTCTCTCTCTGACTTATTTCACTCAGCATAATAGATTCCATGTACATCCATGTATAGGAAAATTTCATGACTTCATCTCTCCTGACAGCTGCATAATATTCCATTGTGTATATGTACCACAGCTTTTTTAGCCATTCGTCTGTTGAAGGGCATCTTGGTTGTTTCCATAGTCTTGCTATGGTAAATAGTGCTGCAATGAATATAGGTGTAAGGAAGGGGTTTTTGTATTGTATTTTTGTGTTCCTAGGGTATATTCCTAGGAGTGGTATAGCTGGATCATATGAGAGCTCAATTTCCAGTTTTTGGAGGAATCTCCATATCGCTTTCCATAAAGGTTGAACTAGACGGCATTCCCACCAGCAGTGGATAAGAGTTCCTTTCTCTCCACATCCCCGCCAACACTGTTTATTCTCATTCTTTGTGATGTGTGCCATTCTCTGTGGTGTGAGGTGGTATCTCATCGTTGTTTTGATTTGCATCTCCCTGATGGTTAGTGATGTGGAGCATTTTTTCATGTGTCTTTTGGCCATTTGTATTTCTTCTTTGTCAAAGTGTCTGTTCATTTCTTCTCCCCATTTTTTGATGGGATTAGATGTTTTTTTCTTGTAAAGTTCTGTCAGTGCCTTGTATATTTTGGAGATTAGCCCCTTATCTGATGGGTATTGGGTGAATAGTTTCTCCCACTCAGTGGGTGGCTCTTGTATCCTGGGCACTATTTCCTTTGATGGTTACACCTTATTTTTACCTAAAACAAAGATCAAACCTTGTTCCTTGATATATTTGTTTATACCTTGGATTTACCCCAAAACAGAGATGCCCTTACTTGTAAACCTGGATGGGATTGGCTCAGGATAGCCTGAGTTATCTGTCCTTACTGCCCCACACTTGGGTGGTTTTTGGACTCAATAAAAATGGCAGTTCTGGCAGGCAGCTGGCATTCTGTATGAGGTAGAAGACTGCCAGACTACATGTGTTTCACTCTTAGCCTGGTTTGGATTAGTTCATGCTTGACCCTGATTCAGACTAGTTCACCTGGGGTTGGAGATACAGTATGTGGCAGTTATTTTGGTTCTTTAATTTTCCTTTATATTTTGGATAATTTAAGTAAAAGAGGAAACAGAAAAATAAATAAAAATGGAAACAGATAATGGCATGCCTTTGCTTGAGTTTCAGTCAAACCTCATCTTATGTCTACTCTTATTTTGTTTGTTTTCTCTTAGTATGTTGCTGGTCTCCCCACTGTCAAAAGTCTAAGATAAGTTTAAAATTTTGCTCAAGTCTGTTTTATTAAATTTTCCTTTTAAATGGCTAATGATTTTAGGATAGCTAAGAACATTTATCCTATATTTCCTTCTGTAAATTTATAGTTTTGGATTTTTTTTGAAGGCCACACCCAGTGACACTAAGGGGCTACTCCTGGGTTGTGCTCACAAATAGCTTCTGGCTTGAGGGACCATATGGGATGCTGGGGATAGAACCTCATGGGTCAGCCACATGCAAGGCAAACATCCTACCGCTGTGCTATTGCTCCGGCCCCTATAGTTTTGGATTTTTAGATTTAATTTTGAATTAATTTTTTTTGTTTTGTTTTGGGGCTACACCTAGCTTTACCAAGGGATTATTTCTGGCTCAGTGCCCAGGTATTATTTTTGATAGTGCTCAGGCAGCTGTATATGGTGCTGGGATTGGAACTTGGGTTGGCTGCATGCAAGGCAAGCTATTCACACGATGTATTTGTTGTCTTGGCAGGAATTACACCTGGCAGGCTCAGGGATATTGGGGATCAAACCTGAGTCAGCCCCATGCAAGACAGACTCCCTTTCTATTCACTGTGTTATGCCTCTGGCCCCTTGTATTAATTTTTCTAGCATATTCTTCCTTCTGGAGACGCTACGACCATTTTTTTGTTGTTGTTCGGATTTTCCCTTAGAATTTCTTTTGCTCTTTTACTCTCCTGTTTATCTTTTCTTCTGTAATAAATACTCTGTCAAGATGCTGAAGCTTTAAAATTAAGTCTTCCAATTGCCAGACTTTCAAATTCTGACTTCGGTTGTCTCTCCACATTTATTTTAGAATCACCTTATTTAGAGATATTTACAAAATCCTGCTGGGATTTTCCATGGAGCATTAAACAGGTCAGATTCAGGAAAATTGACATTTTAAAAATACGACAGTTTTAATCACAACCTCTATATATTATAATTATTTCCCACTTTCGGCACAACGCTGTTGTTACTCGTTGAGTGTTGGGCTCACAATGTCCCAACTCCACCCCCATCCCCACAATCACTGTCCTTCAACACAGTCTCAAGGTCTCTCTCAGCCTCCTAGTTCACTCCCTTTGCCTACCTTTTCGGAAAAATTGTCATGGTTTGAGTCACATATTTATAATACTATTAATGCCTTTGGTTTCAATGAAACAAGGACAACATGGAGGGTCGGTCACTTTGATGGTGTCGAGGGAAGGTGACTGTATATTACATTTTTTTTTATTTATTTATTTATTTATTTATTTATTTATTTATTTATTTATTTATTTATTTATTGGTTTTTGGGCCACATTCAGAGGTGCTCAGGGGTTACTCCTGGCTCTTCACTAAGAAATCACTCTTGGCAGGTTCGGGGGACCATATGGGATGCCGGAAACTAAACTCGAGTCTGCCCCTGGTCAGCAGCATGCAAGTCAAATGCCCTAACGCCTTGCTATCTATTTGGCCTCTGTCTTACATATTTAATAAAACAGAACTTAGGTTTGTTTTGCCATAGTTTTGTAGCAGTAAGAATAGGAATGTTGCACATACTTTGTTAGGTTCGTACCTAAGTTTTTCATAGAGCCTTGGCGATATTGTGCATGGTATTTTGTAATTTCATATCTAGTTGCTTATTATCAGTACATAGAATAGCAGTTTGGTTGTTGTATGTTGACCAGGTACATTGGTTTTACTAAACTTGGTAGTTCTACTCATTTTTAGGGGTTATGGGTTCTTGGACTAGCTTTCATAAATAGTCACGTCTGCAAATAGAGGTAATATATATGTATATATATATTTATATATATATTTGATGTTTAGTGTTTTTGTCCCTTGCTTGTGGTCTCCAGTATAATTATGAATGGGAGTGCTAAGAGCTAATATTCCTGCTCTTTTCCTGTCTCAAGGGGACAGCACTTTTTCATCAGCATGTATAAACATGGCTAGCTATAAATTTTTATGTAGATGTTCTTTTATAAATTGAGGAAGTTCACATCTATCCCTAATTTGCAGAGTCAATAAAATTATTGTCCTGAAAGGACACTGAAAGGCTTTATTTTTCTGCAGATATTAAGAGAGCAAGGTCTGCTTTTCTTCCTTTAGCTTGTATAAATGTTGAATTAATTCTCAACTGTGGAACTAGACTGTGGAATTAGTTCTCAACTGTGGAAGATAGACCTCATTGGGTCACACTGAATTATCCTTTCTAAGTATCACTGCATTCGATTTGCTGTTGATTCATTGAAGATTTGGGGGAGATTGGTTCACATCCAACAGTGCTTGGGGGTCTATTCCCAGCTCTATGCTCCAGGATCAGTCCTGGTGGTATTCAGAGAACTGTGCATGCCAGGGACTGCACTAGAGGTGGCTACATTCGAGGTGAGCGCTTAGTTCCCTGCCCCATCTCTCTAGTCCTGTGGAATTACATAGGCAGACAGTTTTCTTGAAATGTTCTTGTCCAGTTTGGGTGCAAGAGCAGTAGGGGGGTATATTACTTGCATGTATGAGCTCTGGGTTCAACCATTATATCTCATGGCCTTCTAGCAGGAATGGCCCAGGAAATAGTTTTTGTTAGGTGGGGAAGATGCTCAAATGGTCTGTGCTCAAGCTTTGCATGCAGAGGGGGCCTAGATTTGATCCCCTATACCTCTGGGAGGGACTCCTGAGCCATGTTCAGGGAGTAACTAGATTTGAATTCAAAACAAATAAGCAGACAGACTTCATGTTTTGGTGTAATCTGCTGTAAATTCATCTGCACTCCAACTTGTGATGTACTAATTCCTTTCTATCTCTCACCCACTTTTTCCCACCTCTCATTTCTTCATTCTTCCTAAAAAATTTTTTTTGCTTAACTAAATACAGCAAATTTTCTTATTGTCATTGTGATTTTTTTTACTATGGGGTTTTCTTTGGAATATACTGTCAATTTTCAAATATTTGGGTTTTCTAGACATTATTTTGATTAGAGATCTAAAAGGATATAGTTATCTCTTATGATTTGATTCATTTAATATCTTTATTCCTCTTTATTCTGTTGGTTTAAATGGAGGATTTTTCAAGGTCCAGTTGGCTTGTCACTCTTCTCAGTTTGACTTGTTTTCTCTCTACCTGATGTAATTTCAGAAAGACATCTTTAGTATAGTTAGGAGTTTCTGTTTTTCAGCTGTCAGTTTTTAATTCCTCTGTTTTAAAGCTCCATTGTTAGGTGCACATACATGTTTCTTATATCTTTTGGCAAAAGGACTCTATCATTTATCTCACATCTCTGTCACTGGCAGTTTTTTGTAATTCAAAGTTTACTTTTAGAGAATAGTTTCTTAAGAACTTCTGTGGGAAAATCAAATTGTAAGAGAAGGGCACTTAGATTACTTACTACTCAAAAGCTATTCCGGTTTATGTTTTCTTTAGGTTGGAACATTGAGATTTTGTGGAACAACTGAATTTGCAAGTGGACAGTGGGCTGGTGTAGAGTTGGATGAACCTGAAGGCAAAAACAACGGAAGCGTTGGCAAAGTCCAGTATTTTAAATGTGCCCCCAAATATGGTAAGTTTTCGATGATCCTGTTTGTAAGAATCAATGCAAAGTGATAACATTTTGCATCTACTGGGCATCCCCTTACTCCTGTTCTTGGGCCACATCCAGGGGTGGTCGGGGTTATTCTTGGCTCTGCACTCAGGAGTCACATCTGGTGGTGCTCTGATGACCATATGAGATACTGGGGGTTGAACTTATACCTGTCATATACAAGGCAAGTGTCCTATCTGTTGTGCTATTGCTCTGATCCTGTTTTTTTGTAAAAATAAAACTTCCCCACAATGAATAAAAGCCTTCTCTTTATTCTTATATGGGGAACCTGGCTGAGAGATTGCTGATCAAGAGCATATTAGATGCTCCTTAAATCCTGCTGGGGTGGCCATAAACCCTGGAAGGAGGGGTTGGTTACAGAAAACAGAGCACTGAAGGTCGAAAAAAATCAGAAAATTTAGAAATGCAAGTGACCTTCTATTCCCACTGTTTAGATTCTAAACTTTAGAACTATGAATATCTTTTGTGATATTTTTGTTTTGTTTTTCATCACTTCCCTTTGGAAGTTTCTTTGGAAGCTTTTGGTATTTTTTTCCCTTTTTGTCATGTTCTTTATTTTTCCTTTAGAATTCCTATCATTTTTATTACTAATATTTTAGTAGCATTTGGGGGAGAAATTGAAGTTAAATCCATATGCTAAGTGAATATCATTATTATGGACTCTGAAGTGGAATTATGGTTAAAAATGGATTAAGTTCTGACACAGAATGATCTCTCGTATGTGGGATATAAACTACCCAAATGGCTCAATAATGAATACTCAAAGCCAATGGAAATAAAAGAAGCAAGGAGTGGTATTCAGGAGGAAACATGCCCTTTGAGGGGGCTGGAGAATGGGGAGTGGAGGGCCAGGAGAGACAAGCTTATGGTGAAAAAAAAAAGCATTCAGTCAGGAGGAGGAAAAGAGGTGGTAAAGTGCTTTGGTTGAAACCCTATAGCAACTATATGTAAAAAGCAGTGCAGGAAATGAGATATATATTATATTATATATATTATATTAAATATATTATAAAGGACTTTTTGCAAATGGGAATGGGGGGAGCACTGATGAAAAGAAGTTGACACTCTTTAAAAGATGGGTGTTGAAACACAGGCATGCCTGAAATCCAGGCATGAATAACTTTGCCATTTTTCAGTGACTCTATAAGAAAATAAAATGTGGGGCCGGAGAGATAGCATGGAGGTAAGGCGTTTGCCTTTCATGCAGGAGGTCATCAGTTCGAATCCCGGTGCCCCATATGGTCCCCCGTGCCTGCCAGGAGCAATTTCTGAGCCTGGAGCCAGGAATAACCCCTGAGCACTGCCGGGTGTGACCCAAAAACCAAAAAAAAAAAAAAAAAAAAAAAAAGAAAAAAGAAAATAAAATGTATAAGAAGGGTTCATTTTTATTTGGACATTTATTACATTTCTTTTTTTTCCAGTTATTGCATTTCTATTTAGAAATTATTTTTAAACCAAAAAAGTAAAGGGGGGACCAGAGCAATAGCATAGCAGATGGGGTGTTTGTCTTGCATGCAGTTGGCCCGAGTTTGATTCCCAGCATCCCATACATTCCCCCGAGCCTGTCAGGAGTGATTTCTGAGCACAGTGGTCCCCAAACAAACAAAAATTATTATTATTAGATCTGTTATTACTTAAGCTTTACAATTGTAGGGCAGGAAGTGGAAAAATTATTCTCAGTATTTTGATTTAGTTATTAAGTAGGAAGTTTCTCCCATGTTCTGTGCATTTTTGAGGTGCTGATTGTATCATTGTCTTAAATTGGGGCTTGGTTCTTCCCAAATGATTTGCTTAATTAAGGAAACAAGAAGAGTGAAAACTCTTTAAATGAGGTTTTATGTGCTATAGGAATGCTGAAAGCCACAAAAGCATGTTGTTGTTGTTGTTGTTGTTGTTGTTGTTGTTGTTGTTGTTGTTGTTTTTGGGTCACACCTGGCAACACTCCGGGGTTACTCTGGTCTCTATGTTCAGAAATCGCTCCTGGCAGGCTCGGGAGACCATATGGGATGCCGGGATTTGAACCACCATTCTTCTGCATGCAAGGCAAACACCCTACCTCCATGCTATCTCTCCAGCCCCCACAAAAATTTTTTTAAAAGTAGTTTTTTTTTGTTGGTTTTTGTTTTCTTTTGTTTTGTTTTGGGGCCACGCCCAGCAGTACTCAAGTGTTACTTCTGACTCTGCACTTAGGAATCACTCCCAGAAGGCTCAGGGGACCTTATGGGATGCTAGGTATCAAAACCAGGTCAGCTGAGTGCAAAGGCAAATTCACTGCTCACTATTCTATCACTCTAGACCCCTCCAAAACAATTTTTATGAATGAAAGAACATAGAATTTCCCCTCAGATTAAGGGAAAACAGGCAAGTTTTGATACATAAATTGTAAATATTAGAAAATTAATTTTAAAAAATTCAACATTTTATTGTTTGCTCAAATAGTTTGTTTACCACATTTTGTTTTTCACACATACTCTTTCACAAATATAATCACACTGTGCTGAAATATATTTCATAAACTGTATTGATTTGCTTTAAGTTTTTTTTTTTACATGGTTTTGTTGTTGTTTTGCTGATGAATGCTGTAGTGGCTGCTCATGGTTAATTTACTCTTCCTACTGCTGAACTGTTTTCTCCTGTTTCTGAATAATAATGTTATTCCCAAATAATATTTCAATTATGATTCTTCAGGGATCAACTCTTAGCTTCTCTTTGAATTTTTTCTCCTTAATTAATTTCCAGAAATATGATTGGGGTAGGGTTGTAAACTAAAAATATATTTCTGAAGTTATCTTTGTATCACAAACAGCTTTTATAACCTTGGACTCTGTGCACAGCTCTAAGTATGAATGTTATCTTAAAATTAATGCCTGAAAGTGGATTGATTAAGAATTTTGTCATCCAGCAAGATTGTCTGTTTTTACATTTCAGGATATAAAAGAACTTAATGCCTTAAACCCATGGAACATCAGATACAGTTGTGTGTGTGTGTGTGTGTGTGTGTGTGTGTGTGTGTGTGTGTGTCTGTTTGGCAAGAAAAATAGGTCGACAAGTAAAAGAAAGAACATTGTGAATAAGTTGAAATACCAAAACAATCAAGATAAAATATTTTTAGGATTGATGAGAGAAAAGAACCACAGAAAGGCAGAGTAGTTGATGTGTTTTGGCTATTAACAAATCACTCAGTTTTCATAGTTTTGTTCATTTCTACCTACAAACATATTAAAAGCAATTGTCTACCTATATTGCATTTTAGTCTTCATACATCTTTGTCAGCATGTAAACTCTCACAGGAAGAGCATAACATCCAATATACATGTCATGTCTTTAGCTTTTATGATCAATCATAGCAGACTAGATGATCTTGGTATTTATTATCTCAGTTCTCTTCCTCTACTGTCTATGATTATTTACTCATACTGTATCTTTCACTGCCTGAATATATTTCTTTTCATATTTTTATTAAAAAATCTTTATTGAGGTACTGTAATGTTCTGTACAACCAATGAAGGTTTCATATATGCATCATTCCAACATCACACCACCAGTAGAGCACCCACCTCTCCTCCCCCACAAGGTCCTATTCAATACGCCCCCTACCTACCTACTCAGTTCTGTGGACCAACTCTCCAGTTCTGTTTCCTTTGGTCATTTGTTATTCCCATACCGTGTATCTTTAAATCTCACACATGGGAGAGATCATCCTGTATCTATTCTCTGACTGGCTTTGCTCAGCATGATAGCCTCTCTTTCCACTCATGATCTGGAATATTGCAGGATTTTATCCTTTATTATGAGGGCATAGTATTCCATTGTGTGTCTATATCATAATTTCTCTTTTTTATTTAATTTTCTTAATTCTATGAAAACGCTTTTATTGAATCAATGTAAATTACTTTACAAAGTTACTCATGATTGTTTCAGGCATTATGTTCAATACCCATCCCTTCATCAATTCCCACTACCCTCCTCCAACACCCCCAGTTTCCTTCCCATATGGTCCCTCCCTCTCCCCACCAGCAGCCTAATTATGGAAGGTACTTTTATTCCACCCTGGCCCTCATGGCAAGCTTCCAATTGAAGACCAGTTCTCATGCTCGTTGTTTCAATTGTCTTTGGGCATTTGTTGTCTTTCTACTCTATTATATACCACATAAGAGTGATCATTCTGTGTCTGTCCCTCTCCCTCTGCCTAATTTTACTCAGCATGCTACTCTCCAGACCCATTCACAAAGCAGCAAATCGCATGACTTCATCTTTTCTTATGGTCAAGTAGTATTCCATTGTGTAGTCATACCATAGCTTCTTCATCCACTCACATTGGGCTGTTTTTATATTTTGGCTATATTTTATATTTTGTGAATAGTGCCACAATGAATATAGGAGTGCATATGTTTTTTCTGAATTGTAATTTTGGGCCCTTGAGGCATATTGCCAGGAGCAGAGTTGCTGAATTATTATATAGAAGCTTAATTCCTAATTTTTTGAAGAATATCCTTATTGTTTTCCAAAAAGGCTAGATCAGTTGACATTCTTACCAGCAGTGAATGGGAATCCTTTCTCCCATATTCATGCCAAATCCAGTTAGTTGTTATTTTTGATGTGTGTCAGTCTTTGTAGGGTGAGGTAATTTCTCATTGTTCTTTTGATAATTAGTGAAGTGGAGCATTCTTTTAATATACCTTTTGGTCATTTTGTTTGTTTTTGGGCCACATCTGGCAGCATTCAGGGGTTATTCCTGGCTCTGTGCTCCTGGCAGGCTCAGGAGACCATATGGGATACCGGGGATTGATCCTGAGTTGGTAGAATGCAAGGCAAATGCCCTACTCACTGTGCTATCACTCAGCCCTTTAATTCATTTTGATTTGGTTTTTGTTCATGACAGTAGAAAGGGGTCTGAATTTATTGTTTTGCATTATATCACAACTTCTTGATTCATTCATCTGTAGTTGGACATTTGGGTTGTTTCCATATCATGGCTATTATATAGACGTGCAATGAATAGAGATGTGCATATATCCTTTTGATAAACTTTATAATGGAATTTTTATCTTTTCAGTCACTGCAAAGAGGCTGGGAAGAATCCAGATCTCTTTGCCTGTCTTCTCCAACTCCAACATATTGTTCTTACTGCCAATTGTTGGCAACCAGGTCTTTCCAGAAGATTCTACTTTCTACTCAAAAAAGTGCACATTGCTATTATGTGTAAGACTGTAAATAGTACAGTGGGGTGAAAGCAGCGACGATCCATTTGAATTTTGTCTTCTAAACACCTATTGTTTTCTGGAGAGTGAAAGGTGAATCCAGACTTGGCTCTAATGTGAGAAAATAGAAATCTTTACAAGAGAACTAGAGTGACATGGAAGAATAGCATTTATAATGGAGAAGAATGATTCATCAGAAGCTTAGTCAGAAATCTTTGTAATCATTATCTTCACTTCACTTTTCTTTTCCCTGAACTTCACTTTATATCTAATTATTGATCTTTTTTCTGTGGTCCTGAATGACTTTGAGTGCTGTTTGTCTTCACAACTAGCTTGTAAACTTTTTGAAGGCAAAGATTGCATGTCTTGCTAGGACTGTGGGGCACTTCTTAAAACAAACAGGCCCACAGGGACGTGGCTCAAATGGCTGAGCATGTGCCTACTATGTGAGAGGCTCTGAGCTCTGTTCCTAGTACTGCACTAGTACTCATTATCACTCAGTAATGTTGAGCATCTGTAGATGGAGCATCTGCACCACTGGGGCGACATTGATACAAGAACAAGAGGACAAGAGGAACACCTCCCTTCATCCCCCCTTCCCCGGTAAAATCATCTCATGTACAGTTGTATCTCCAACGCTATGTGAATGAGTCTGAATCAAGCTTGCACATGAAATAATCCAAACCAGACTGAAGGTGAAACAAGTATAGATTGGCAGTCTTCTACCTTGTATCTCAACCAAGCTGCCTGCCAGAACTGCCATTTTAATTGAGTACAGAGACCACCCATGGGTGGGGCAGTAAGGACAGAGTAAGGACAGATAGTTCAGGCTATCATGAGCCAGTCCCACCCAAGTTGACAAGTAAGACAATCTCTGTTTTGGGGGTAAATCCAAGTTGTAAACAAACATACAAAGGAACCAGGGATGATTTTTATTTTAGGTAAAATAAGGTATAACCTAACACCCCATTTGTCTCCCGCTCCTACTGAAAAAAGTGTCATCAATGTCTGTTACTGAAGAGTTGGACTTGCTCCCCAGCATACTCTGTTTATCCTGTAGCACTCACTGAACTTTCCTGTCATCCTCAGGTATTTTTGCACCCCTGTCAAAAATCAGTAAAGCAAAAGACCGAAGGAAGACCACCCTACACTCATCCTCCACCAAGACTGCGCCTCTCATCAGATCCCAGAAGGTCGATGTGGCCCATGTAACATCCAAAGTCAACACCGGTAGGTCAGACCAGCTGCATCAGTTTCCTTAGGTTATTTATGGAATTTCTCTTATTTCAGTGGCTAATGTGAAACCAGAATTTCCTTCAACTAGTTCTCAGTGAATGTTCTTAAACCTCCTTCCTGCTTTATGTTTTTAATTCCTGCCAACTGCTTCTGACTTGTTTCTTCTCTTTCCAGTTCTTACCCTTTACCTTTAGTTGAAACCTTAAATTGAGATTTTATACTTTCAAGAACTCTTTATGCAAGATAATTAGCTTGTTTTTTTTTGTTTTGGGGTCCTACCTGGAGGGGCTCACAGATTACTCTTAACTCTGTGCTCAGGAATTACTACTGGCAGGCTTGGGAGACTATATGGGATGCTGGAGATTGAACCTGTGTTGATTACCTGCAAGGCCAATGCCCTATCCACTGTGTTATCATTTCAGCCCCTAGCTTTTTTGAAAGAAAAAATTAGGGGCCACACCTGAAGATGCTCCAGGCTTACTCCTGGTTTTGATCCTCTCAGGGCTCAGGGGACCCTATGGGGTTCCAAGGATCAAAGCTGGGTTGCCACTTGCAGGGCATATATCTTACAGGCCCTACTATCTCTTTAGCCCTACAAGAAAACTAGCTTTATGCTCCTTTCCTCTGCAAGTGTGAAAGTCTGTGACCAGATGGATTAACTAGTGTTGCAAGTCAGCCCCTGAAGAGGTTGACTGATGGAGGGATGGAGGATGAAGTCTTTCCCCTCCAGCTCTGTGTACGCATCTGCCACCCTGTCCAGCCGATGGTTCTGAGGTGAAACGGCGGGTAAACAGCTTGCAGACAGTCAGGCTTGTAGAAATATTAGCTTTATTCAGTGGACAAGACTGAAGTCCAAAGACTCAGCATAAGTTCCAGCCAAAAGCCCCTCGCCTTCCACAGACCCTTGTTTTCCCCCCAGAATCAGGTACCACCCAATGGTGGGATCAGATACCACCCAATGGTGAAAGCAGAATTAGGTCCCACCCTAGGGTGGGAGCAGAATGCCAGGTCATACCCTAGGTTAGGGCACAATCACCGATCAGGGTAGGGTCAGTAACATAATAATCCCCTAAAATATTTACATACACAACAAACTAGCATATTGAAGTGAGGGAGGAATCAGCAAAAAGCTCACATGGGAGCCAAGTAGGGCAAGTAGCCAAAGGCAGGATACAGGCGTCCTGTGAAGGATTTAAGCAAGACAGTTGAGAATTGAACACTGGAGTTTTAGTGACTTTTGTTTTTATTATTAGAAAAAGCCTCTAGCTCTTGAAGCTGGCAGCGAGGGTTCTTTTTCTCTGTTGAAGACACCTATCTATCCCTGTGTTGGGAGCATGTCCATTAGAAACTATTATCGATAGCATTGCAAGCCAAAAAATAAAATAATAATCGTTATAAATCTGTGTGGTGGCTGGGGAACAGAGACAGAAATTGTATAGAGGGATTAAGGCGCTTGCCTTGAATTTGGGTGACCCTGTTTTACCCTGTGTGACCAGGAGTGACCCCTGAACAAATATACAGCTGAGTGATATGTTGTACAGCTCATTGTCTTTCCCGTACTGTTCTCACTCTTCTTCCTCTACACCTACCCTCCTGCTACATCCCTGGGTATATAATTTAGCTTCTGACTTTCTAGGTCTTAGGTATTGGGTTGGGTTGGACCATACTCAGCAGTGCTCAGAAGTTACTTCTGACTCTGCCCTTCTGGTGGTACTCAGGGGAACATATGGGGTGACAGTGACTGAACCCAGTTTGGCTATATCACTCTGGTCTCATCACTACTTTCTGAAAAACAGGCTGAAGTGACATCAATTTCAGGTGTATAGCATGACCAATTCCGCAGAATTTACCACCATACTTTCTCCCTAGCCCTAATTAAAAACAAAAGCTATAAAATTTCTTCCTCCTGCCCATTAATTTTTCTCGAGGTCACTGAATTGATTTTCTGAACTTGCTTATATCTCTTGGAGTCTCTTCATTCTATCATGAAGAATCCTGACTTCTAGTTTGATTTTGTAAGGTCAAAATTGCTCTTGTCCCGGGGCTAGAGAGATAGTACAGTGGAAGGCTTTTGCATTGTCTGGCTGACCCAAGTCCAATCCCTGACACCCCATAGAGTCTCTTGAGTTCTGCCAGCTTTGATCACTGAGCACAGAGAGCCAGGAGTCAGTCCTGAGTACAATTGGGTGTGGCCCCAAGAAAATATAACCCTCCCCCAAAGCTATGGTTTCTGGAAACATCATTATTTCCTCATGCTGCGTTACCTTGAAGTCTTAGGTTGGCTGTTATATACTTTAGGGTGCCCCTGATTCTAGGGTTGGGGTCTACTGAGAGGGTGTGGTAGTTGCGATGTTCTGGACCTGTGGATCTTCTCATCACTTTTGCTGCTATGTTGGCATTCATGTATGTTTAGGGTCTGGGTCTCTGCCATTTCTCTTTCCTTCCCCATCCTTTGTGATTGTGTTACCCTTTCTTTCTCCCAGATTGAGTTGCCTTTCTGTCCTCCTTTGCTCCTCTCTACTTACCTTTTATCACAAAGATGCATTCTTCTTTCCACATCTATTCTCATGTACATGGTGGATCTCTCTCTCTTTTTTTTTTTGGTTTTTGGGCCACACCCGATGATGCTCAGAGGTTACTCCTGGCTATGTGCTCCGAAATCGCTCCTGCCTTGGGGGACCATATGGGACGCCCGGGGATCGAACTGCAGTCTGTCCTAGGCTAGCGCAGGCAAGGCAGGCACCTTACCTCTAGCGCCACCTCGCTGGCCCCACATGGTGGATCTTTAAGATTCAAGAAGAGTGTTTAATAATATCTTGTTCTTGAGTGATTTTTTTGAGGGAGTGATTAATAAGAAATCACCTATATTATTTACTTAGTTCTAGCCATTCCATTTTTGTTGTTTTTGTTGTTTTGGATATTCCCAGTGCTGTTCAGGAATTACTCCTGGCTCTGCATTCAAGAAGGACATATGGCATTCAATATTGGATATTGAATGTGGCTCAGCTATGTGCAAATTAAGCCCCTTACCCTCTTAGTATTGCTTCAGCCCCTGTTCTAGTTATTTTTGACCTGTTTGTTCAGGTGCTGTTTCTCCATCATCAGGTTCCAGTAGTTACTTGATTAAGGCTTTGTCTCCTGAATGATTTATTATGCAGCTATTTTATTACCTGAGCAATATTTTCCATTTTAAATGGACTATACAGTATCTTGTACTTTTATACTTATTTTTATACATTTTAAATGGACTATGAAAATACTTCATATTTTTATACCTACTGTGATGCATGGAACAAAATAGATACTCAGAACATGCTTGCAAACTCCTCAGTATCTAAAGCCAAAAGTCTTTCCACTGTGATGAAAAGATTTTGATTAAGACTTGGGTAGCCTTTCTGTTCTATTCCACTGGAATATCTCTGTGTAAATACTATAATTCATGGTAGCAGTAGATTTTAAAATGTGAATCTTTATAAGCAATTGAAGATAAGCCACCTACTTTATTTTATTTTATTTTATTTTGCTACACCTGGCAGTGCTTAGAGCTTACTACTGGCTCTGTGCTCAGGAGTCACTCCTGGTGGTGATCTGAGGACCATCATGGGGTTCTGGGAATTGAACCTACATCAGTGGCATGCAAGGCAAGTTCCCCACCTACTGTACTATCTTATCTCTCTGGACCCACCTCCTTAATTCTCGACTGTGGCTTGCCTCCTTGGACCCTTATAAATCACATTTCCCTATAAATGTGAAGACAGGCTATTAAGTTCCTTTAAAATATCTACTGCACTTTTAATTGGTATTGCATTTATACCTTAAATCAATGTGGGAAGAACTGACATTTTTATAATAGTCCTTTAATTATGAGCTTGGGACATTGTGGTATTTAATTAGGCTCTTAAAAACATCTCAAAAAGATTTTATAATTTTGTCTATAGATATTGTGTACCTGGGTCTGTTCCAAGGAGCTTCCTTCATCCAGTCCAATGCTGTTTGCATCCCTTTAGCTAAAACTCAGATGCATACAGCAGTTGTGGGTAAAATGTTCAGAGGAAAAAAAAATCCCTCTGTGTCTCATCCAAAACAAAGGGCAGCATAGGGATCCCCAATGAGACAGAGTGGAAACAGTGCCTAGCTTTTAAAATAGATACACAAACAAAACATCCTTCCTTTGTACCTTCTTAGTCAGCTCCTGACTAGTTCCTAAGATGCAGCAGCAGTAGTGATGGATGATGGTTGGACAAACACCACCCAAGGCAAAGGACCCTTTCTCTGAATAGAGAGAAAGTGGCCTCCAGAAGTTGGATGGATTCTCTAGTAGTTTTCCTTCTTTTTTTTCTTACCATTTAGCCCCCAAAGAAAACTCAGTTATTGATATTGGTTGGATATTGGACATTGTATATTCATTGTAGAGTAGAGAACACCTAGAGCCTCTGCCCCAGAAACTAGGATAGGAGCCTGGAGCAGGCTCCCAACAATGGGTGACTTCCAGATGTTGGATGTTGACTCCCAGAGCACATGCAAGGAGCTGGTTGCAAGTTGTGGTCTCCATGGCAGAACATGACTCAGCTTCCACACCGACATCCAGGGCAGCACAGAACATGAGACAGACCCTTCCCAAAGGTCTGAGCAACAGAATGGACATCACAACACCAGGAGACAGAAGGTTGTGGGATCTTACAGCCAGAAGCTTCTGAGGTGCACTAGCCATAAAAATGGAACAAAAGAATCAAAATCTACATTCTCTAGAGAATGAAAACAGGACTCCTAGGGTGCCATCCCACGCATTCCAATGGGGGGGGGGGCTCCCTGCCTTCCAGAATGTCTCCCAATTTAGAGTAACCAGGAGAACCACCATGCCTTTTCAGAAAATGAAACTGGTAAGAGGGAACCCAAAATTGGTGCAGGAATTCATCAGATGGGGCTTTTAAGGATACAGGATAGTCAGGCACGTTGATGAAAGGGTGAGCACTCTGGAGACAAAAGAGTCTTAGCAGAAAAACAAAGTTAGACCAAAGTCCAAATGATCGGTGTCTCTGCACATTTAAAGTACAAGTAACACTGGGACTGTGATGTGTCCTGATGTGATACTACTGTTGATATCACTTTGGAGGGCCTGGGTAAAATGTACAACAGTCCCCTGAATATTTATATGCATATATATGTGTACATAAAATATAACGTAACATAAACATAATATATATTTTAACAGCACCTAAATCTGGTTGTCAGTCCCCTTTAAATCTGTTCCTTGGTCAGCCCTTTGCAGTGCCCATCAAAGGAAAATTATTGACTGATTTTTGTCATTCCCTCTGTTGGTACTATCATTCTCTGATATTTTACTCTGTTCTTCATCTCCATTCCTAGATTACACTTAATTTTACCAAAACAAAGATCATCCCTGGTCTTTGTATCTGTTTGTTTATAACTTTGTTTTACTCCAAAACAAAGATCGTCTTATATGTATATCAGGGCAGGACAGGCTCAGGATAGCCTGAGTTATCTGCCCTTTCTATGTCCTTACTGCCCCACCTAGGGATGGTCTCTGTACCCAATAAAAACAGTTCTGGCAGGCAGCTTGCTGCAGATATGAGATAGAAGATTGCCAGACTGTAGGTATTTCACCCTCAGCCTGGTCTGGATTATTTCATGCATGACCCTGCTTTATATATCTATATATATTTGGTTTTGGGGCCATACCCAAATGGTGCTCAGGGGTTACTTCTGTCTCTTTGCTCAGAAATCGATCCTGGAAGACACGGGGGACCATATGGGATGCCTGGATTCGAACCAACATCAGTCCTGAGTCTGCAACTGCCCTACTGCTGTGCTATCTCTCCGCCCCCTCCCCCTTTTGTTTTGGCAACCCTCCTTTAGACTCATTCACCTGGGCTTGGAGATAACAATGTGTGGGGTGAATTTAAACTTTCATTCTTTCAAACTACTCTTTCTTGACCACTACTCACCCTTCTCCAACTGCCTCTTAGATCAAAAGAAGGATTCTACTCTCCATTCTTTCTGACCATACCTACTTCTAGTCTTCTCTGGAAGACAGCTGACCTGCCCCTCAAGATCCATCTCAAATGTGAACTTTGTTGATGAGACGTTAGCCATGACTAGTGTCTCTTCCTCCTAGGCTGGACCTTATATTAAAAAGTATATTCTGCGAGCCCTAGGACATTTTTTGTTTTACATGCAGCTGACCTGGGTTCAACCCCCATGCACTCTATATGGCTCCCGGAGCCAGCCAGGAGTGATTCCAGGATATAGAGCCAGGAGTAAGCCCTGAGCACCACCTGGTGTGGGCCCCCAAAACAAAACAAAAATAAAACAAAATAAGTGTTCTCATGGCTTTGTTATTTATGTTCATGTGGACCATGTTGCACCAGGAAGCCCTTCTTTGTGACTTGGATTAGGCCTTGTTCATCTCTGTCATGCCAAGCACCAAGCATAGCTCTTTGCCCTGGGTGCTTTGTTGAGAGTAGAATTGACAGGAATTCATGATGGAACTTAAAATGGGGTGTGTGTTGTTTCAGCAGGCCCTTCTTGTAAAAGTTCGGTTCTGTGCAGGTCGTAAGAAGAGATTTAAAAAAAAAAAGAGCTTTATTCACAGAGACCTCCCTTTAGTAAAATGAGTTGGGTTGGTGGGATTGAGGTAGTCATTTGCAGAATACCAGTGGAGAGAGTACACAACCTCGGTCTATTGACCCTCTTATAAGTGAATTGTTGCTGAAATGACTTGAGGGATCATTTATCTCACACCTGGGAGATGGTATTGGCTGTTTGCTGCTCCCATTTTTCCAGAGGATGCAGTAAGATCTCAGGTCGATGAGATGTCCTTCCCCTGCTTGCCTTCTGGCCCAATTCTATGATGCATCTGCATCAGGCAATGAGATGACTAGTTTCTTAAGGCCCAATATTCCTTGGAATTCCTTAACATATTGTTAAGTGGCTCTTGATGATTCTTTAGTGATACTTGGGCAAATTGATGGGTATTTTCAGATGGACTAAAAATGCAAACATCTTCTCCCCTTTTAAGTAATGAAATCTCTGCCCTCTGTGAATTTGCTGTCCAGCTGTTTTCAGAAGTGGAGCAAGATTTAGATCAGGAGGGCTCCCTGGGTCCTTAAAATAGCAGATGCAAGTGTTATGTTTGACATTAAACATGCTTCTTTCTTGCTGAAAGTGCCTTGTTTCTGGGCTCTAGGATTAGGGACGTCAAAGAAAGATGGCGCTGCTTCTGAATCTGCACTTCCATTGCCACCTGGTGAAGAATCGAAAACTGTAACCGAGAAAGATGGTAATCGACTCTTTTGGAATTCTGTTCTTCCAACTTAATGTATTGATGAAATTTGGATAAAGTGGCTCTATGGCTTATGTGGCCACTTAAGCTGTAAAATTTGTGAGGGGAAAAATTATTAGACAGAAAGCTATTGCCTAAGCAGCTAATTAAATCTGCTCATGGTATTTTGTATGAGTTCTCTGCCTGTGATCCTTAGTACTACCTAAATGAGAAGGCAACTGGGCAAGATGAAAAGAGACACCCAAAGGAAAACTCGTAGCAGATAGGGCTAGCTACAGATTCTCAAGTTGCCTCTTGCTTGTTATTAAATGAATAGAGACAACGTGCATAGAAAATCAATCGTATTCCCGCTGGCCCCAGGTTAACTCAGAACATTTCAGTAGCCAGCTGCTGTTGTTACCTTAAAATATGTTGGTAGTGATTTTTGCATCAATCTGAAGGGATTCTCCTAACCATCTTGAGTTGAAGAGAAGAGGGTGTAAGTGGGCGGTTGGTTGATGTTTATTAATAGCTGTACAGAAGCTCCTCAGTGAACTCGGTGAGGGAGACCCTGAAAAACATTTCCTGGGTTTGTAAAGTCATGTTGGCACCAATGATGGATGGCATGTTTGGATAAAGTCTGATGTTTCTATTTAATTTTTTTTAAATTTTGGGCCATGGCAAAAAAACAAATAAATGAACAAACATGCAGTTCCCTTAGTAACTACCAAGTGGCTGCGTTGAGCAAATTAAGTAGGGATTTTCTGCAGGATTGACCTGGCCAAGCATCTGATGGGTTTGCTCTTCTCCACACTTTACCTGTTGTAGCCGCCCCGCTTGGATCGCTCAGCAGCTCCTCTTCCCTGTCCTCTCTGGAACACAGACAGAGCCACCCCAAGAAACCCACCGCAAGTGGCAATGACAAGAAGACAATGAGTAAAAGCTCTTCCACTTCTTCTAGAGCCAGTGCTGGTATCTATGGCTTTTTCAACCTGGCTTTCTTGGTGTTTTTTATCTTGGTTTGTTTGTAAGTAGATTTGCTCTTTTTAAATGTGTAGAAGGACCCCCTGCCCTGACCCCTCTACTTCAGTCTGGTTGAAGTACTTGTGCTCTTTCCTGCCTCCCCTTGCCCCTAGCTCCTTCACTCCCATCATGGCTCGGCCCTTCTCCATATTCACACCCTTCATTGTGTGGGTGGTTGCCTCTTCCCTCATGTCTAAGGCTTCCTCCAACCTAGAAGGTTCATTTTTAATAACAATAAGGTTCAGTCTTCTCTGTGTTTGACATTTCTAATCCAAATGTTGTAGTAGTAGCAATAGTAATAGTAAGACTAGTAGTAGTTATTTGTATTACAAGTTCAATTATTTTAGGTTCGATTCAAGGTACTACACAGTCTGTGTCTCAATATAAATTATATATTGATAGGTTTCTCTCATTACTAGCCTTGGGGTTCCCTATTTCAGGCAGCAGCACAGTGGCATAGGCACAGTTGGGTTTACCTTAAATTTTGTGGACACTGTGGGTCATTGGCCCATAGAACCTTCTGGGCTGAACTTGCCTATCCTTTTGGTTTGCCCAAGGCTTCATGTGCAGCATCAGCGAGCAGGCATGGCATTGGCTCTAGTGGCATCTGCCATGAAGTCTCTTACTTATGCTGCTCCCATGGGAACTCAGGATTTATTGTCATGAATTCAACCCAAGAAACAACCTCCTGTCTGAAATTTGTTTCTATGTTGTGCAGGAGAATTCAGACACCTATGGGGTCAACTGCATTATTTGAATTTGTAGATTATTTTTTGTTTTGTTTTTGGGTCACACCTGGCAAGGCTCAGGGGTTACTCCTGCTTCTGCACTCAGAAATCACTCCTGGCAGGCTCAGGGGACCCTATGGGATACTGGGGATTGCATGCAAGGCAAACACTCTACCTGCTCTGTCCCCATATATGGCAGGTGATTTCATTTTTTTTTCTGTTTCTGGGCACACTTAGCAGTGCTCAGTGCTTACTCTTGATAGGGGAACCATATGAGGTGCTGGAGATTGAACCCCCCATTGTTCACATGCAAGGCAAACACCCTGCCCATGATGTTACTCTGAGATTTCTTCTCCTCCTTAACTTAATGTTTAAAGTCAGAGGGTTCAAAATTCTCCTACACATTTTGCCAATGACAAATTCTGATCTGCCTTTATACAAGCTGGGACTCCAGTGCCATCTTGTCCCTTTTCTTCAGTGGCCTATAAGACTGTAGGAAGTCTAGGGTTAGATTCCAATGCACATGGGTTGATTCAGAACTGTGCTCTGAATCTCTGCTGAAGGTTTGTCCAGGAAGGGAAAGATGCTCTTCCAGCATAGATGGTTTCTAATGGAGACCAAATTCTTTCTCTAGTGCCTTTCCTACTCCTCCTAAACCAAGATTATATTGAGAGATTGTTCATGACACTGTTTTTATTTCCTTTTCTTTAAAACACTTCACTGAACGCTAAGGTCTTAAGCATTCACACTTGACATGAGAAACTTCAAAGTTTGAACCCAAAGGTGGAGATGTTTTAAGTTTTTCCTGAAATGGTGTCCCAGAAATATATATTTTCTGAGAAGTTCCCCTGCCCACTGCTCCCAATCTCTTTACACTAGAGGTTAGAGGTAGCCAAGTGCTATTCTCTGTCACCCTTTCAGTGACATAGTCAGAGTCCCTTTACTGGGAACCCAGGCTTTGGCATGGCCTTGTAAAGTATCCATGTGGCTGGGGAAATTTCCTTGTTTACACTTAGGTTAGTGTAAACCACAAATCAATCCAAAATCAACCATGTCATGAATCTGAGGTGTTTCAGGCCCAAAGGGGCATGAGTGGGAGAAGCTTAAGGAAACTCCTACAGAGGTCTGTGCAGAAAAGAGTTCTTCAGATCTGTTTAGGGCCTGAGGTGTGTGACAGGCTCTGGGGTTCACCTTGACTTAGGCCCAGTTGAACCCCTTTCTAGACAGTCATTTTTTTAGGACCCATGATGTGTAAATGTGGGCAGCTCCATGTTTAGATTCATGTCAAGATGATTGGAAGTGGTTTTCTTCTTTATAAGGATTTGAGGTTGGGGTCATTAAACTTTGTAGCATTTTTACCTTCCAATCCCATTCTATCATAATACCGAGTTCCCATGAGATATAATCAATCCAGCCAATTAAGAGACTAAAGAACTGGTCAGTTTCAGACCCAGCTGCTAATCCAACCTCTGGCCCTGTGTTTTTGTAAATAAAGTTCAATTGGAACCTACCATACCCTGGTGTCAGTCCCACTTCCCCGTCATGACAAACAGGTGAACTGTGTGGCTTAAGTAGCCTCAACTATTTATTGTCTGACCCTTCTAGGCCTCTGTAAAGTGACCCTGGGTAATTCTGTCCAAGCTTGACCCTGAGCCTGGCACCTTAGTTCCCACAGCAATCATATCCCCAAGAAACCCTACTCACTTCAGTTTGAGTCACTCCTTGGCCCCTGTGAAGAAATCTCTATAGATGAATAAATACTGAAATCTCCAACAAACAAGACTGTATGCAGGATGGTTGTTATGGCTAATGTACTTTGTTTGTTGAGTTGTGTTTTCCTCATGTTCCCTTTCTCATTTTCCCTTCTCTGCATCACCCCCTTTCCCTTTCCCCCACTTCCCTTCCACCAACCACACAGGTTTAAATTCCTCAGCAACTTGTGTAGCAAACACCGCCCGAGGTGGGGGACTGAACCTGGGAGACAGAGTGTTGGTGGTAGGCCAGAGAGTCGGGACCATTAAGTTCTTTGGGACAACCAACTTCGCTCCAGGTAACTCATCCCTGCATTCTTTTCCTTTGCTAGCTTCTCACTCAAAACTACCAAAGGTTTAGAATTTTACTCGCAAAATAAAATGGGAACTTGGGGGATTTCTCTTTTTTATTATTTTTTATTGAAACCATTGTGATCTACAAAGTTCTTCATAGTTGAATTTCAGATACACAGTGAATCAGGGCCATTCCCACCACCATTGTCAACCTCCTTCCACCAATGGCCCCAGAGTACATCCTATCCCACCACCCCTTGCCCCCTGGACTGCCAGTATAACAGGTCCATTTAAATTTAGATGGTTAAAGTTTAGTTTTTTTTGATTCTATTATTATTGACTTTGGCTTGAATATTTAGTTATTTATTTTTAAAGCAGTTTCATTGATTGATTGGTTTGGGGGCCACAACTGGCAATGCTCAGGGATCACTCTTAGCTCTGTGCTCAGAAATCGCTCTTGGCAAGCTTGGAGGATTTTTTGGGATGCCAGAAATCAAATCCGGTCCATCTTGGGTTGGCCGCATACAAGGCCTTATTGCTGTGCTCTCTCTCCAATCCCCAAGGATATTTAGTTCTGTCCTTATTTTTTTCTCTACTAATGCTTCTAAGATCACTTGGCCCCCAGCTCTTTTATTCTTTCTTCTTAATTTTATAGAAAAAAAAAACAGAAATATGTGATAAAATAAAGTAATCTGTGTCCCTTGGTTCTTTGAAAAAAGGCGAGAGCCCCTATTTAAAAGATAATAAATAGGGGCCTGGAGATATAGCACAGTGGTAGGGAGTTTGCCTTGCATGCAACTGAATCAGTATGGACCTGGGGTCAATTCCTGGCAATCTCATCTGGTCTCCCAAGCCTACCAGGAACTATTTCTGAGTGCAGAGCCAGGAGTAACCCCTGAGTGCTGCTGGGTGTGACCCAAAAAACAAACAAACAAAATATAAGAAATAAAAAAAAGAAAAAGAAAAAGAAAGGATATGTATGTTGCAGGTTTTTTTTTTTCTTTAATGAATAGTTTTGCCACTCAGGGACGCCAATCAATAAAAATTCATTATTGGGGCCAGAGAGATAGCACAGTGGTAGGGCATTTGCCTTAGACGCTGAAGGATGGTGGTTTGAATCCCAGCATCCATATGATCCTCCGAACCTGCCAGGAGCGATTTCTGAGCATAGAGCCAGGAGTAACCCCTGAGTGCTGCTGGGTGTGACCCAAAAACAAAAACAAAAAAAATTGCATTATTGATGGTTTTAGTAAGGTTGACTGTTGTTGGGGATATTGGGAAGCATTTCTCACCAACTTTTTTGGGGGGAGGTTGGAGTCACACCTGTCAGTGCTCAGGGATTACTTCTGACTCCTGACTTCTGGCTCTGGGCTCAGAAATCACCTCTCACAGGCTTAGGGGACCATAGAGAATGCCTGGAATTGAACCACCGTCAGTCCTGGATTGGCTGCATTCGAGGCAAATGCCCTCTTGCTGTGCTATCTCTCTGGCCCCTCTCACCAACTATGTTTTAGCAGCCTGATGCTAACTAAAGTGGCTCTTCACTCTCACTGATCACCAAGGCTGCTTCAATAACAGGGATGACCTTTTGGAATTTGATGCTTGCTGAAGCTAATCTTTAAATGAGTAAATAATGAGTTGACTATTCATAGCTTCTATCAGAATGATCTGGAGAGAACAGCAAATAAAAGCAAGGAAGGAAACTTTCCATAGGACCCTGAAGTGAAAAGCACCCACACACCCCATGGCCCTCAAAGACAGTTGCTTGTGCATTTGGTTTATTTTTAATTTAAATTTTTTTATTTAAACAATGTGATTACAAGGTTGTTCATAATATACCGTTACTTATTTTTTCACGGATAAAGTTGTTCATGATTTGAATCGCAGTCATACAACGTACAACAACCTTCACCGGTGCACATTTTGCTTGTGCTATTTTGTATATTCATTTCAGTCTAGATTTATTATGGGGTTTCCAGAAGCAAACTGATGGCATTTCATTGGCTTTGTCAGTGACTTGTCATTTCAAAAAGAAGCCAGAAGTTGGCTAGAATTGTCTTCACATAGTTTCAATAGCAATCTGCTGTTTTGACACATGGTGGCATCATAGCTTTTTAGGAAAAAAATGATTATTAAAAGGTCTGTACAGCATTTGGTCAAGGGCTGGGAAGAATAAGAGACTTGACCCAGAGTTCCTAGGCATTAGCAGGTCATGTTAGGCTCCTAGGTCAGAAAGAGCCACTTCACTCCCTGCAAGAATTGAACCCAGACTACAAGCAGTTTGTTTCTCTGGTCCCTTAACCCTTGTTCTTTGAAGCAGAGGGGGCCAGGGCTGCCTATACACCCAGTGGCTTACACAGGACAAGAGAAGCCAGAGCTTGGCAGTAAGCATGCCTATTCTTTTTGGGCTGCTGGTGATGGTCTGTCATCTAAACTGCCACAAGAAGACTACAGTGCCTCTGTTGCCCATAGGCCATGATGAGACAGGAAAGTAATGTGGGGCATGGACCCCAGTCATTTGTGCTTCCCTAATACCACATATAATGGTGGCCTGCATAGCTGCTTGTGAGATCAAGCTGGTTGACTTGTGATAGGCAGTGTGTTACTATCTGTCTCTCCTAGGTCAACAGGTTGTAAGTGAGGCCACTGCGGATGTGGTTAGCAGTGTTCTCAAATACAAATGCTTGTGTCCTCAAGGTGGAGATTCTTTTTCACAAAAATGCCTTTCCTCTGATTGCCTTACGTCTGTTAAGGAGTTACTCCTGCCTCAGTGCTCCGAGATCACTCCTGCTTTTGTGCTCTGTGCTCAGGGGCCCATTTTTGGAGGAAACTTGTATGCGAGCAAGTCATCTTAACCCTGTTGTTATCTCTTTGGTCCCTATGAGGCTTTTACAATGAGTTTTGAGGCACTGTTAACTTGAGAATTCTCAATCTAAGACTATGTAACCAGCTCTCTTGATTTCACAATTCAAAAATCATCCTTGTTATAATTTTGGGCTCTCTAGAAAAGCGAGTCATACTTACACAGCATAGGTCCTTTGAAATGCTTTAAAAATGTTTCTTTTAGAAAATTCCTCTCATTAGCTCACTTAAGTTTTTTTTTTTTCATTTGGGTTAAAGCTTACACAATTATTTTATTTTTCACCCTGGATGCCAAAAAATAGAAAGAAAGACTTAGAAGAAAGAGTCTGCATGGAATCTAAATATAGCCCAATTTCCCCCACTGTTTTCTTTTTAATTATTTAAGAACAACCAGTGGTGTTCTAATATTGGGAGAGTTAGATGGAAAGAACATATATCCATTTTCTAAGTCAGATGTCTAGGTTTGATTTTCTACTTCTTGCTTTTCAAACACCAGATTACCAAGCCAAGGACTATTCTGACTCACCATCACCTTGAGATAGATTTTGGTTGGATGCTACTTGTGGAATCGTTGATTCCTGCCAGATTTGTGTTTGTGTATTTTTTTTCTCCTCCCTTAATGCCCTCCCTTGCAATTATGCCTGTGACATGGTTTTTTTTTTTCTGTTCCCTTTTCAAATTTTATTTTATCATCTTCTCATTTGACAGCTTAATGATTGTGATGATTAGCCATCGTTTTGGTCATTTGTGAGGAAAACAAAACAAACAAACAAACAAAGAAAACAAAAATTGTTTAGCTCTCTTAGAGTTTATATAAAGACATGACAATTTTGAATAAAGTTCAGATGCTTTTGTCACACCTCGGCTTTCTGCTTCCAGGATATTGGTACGGTATCGAGCTTGAGAAACCCCACGGCAAGAATGATGGCTCGGTGGGAGGCGTGCAGTATTTCAGTTGTTCTCCAAGATACGGAATCTTTGCTCCCCCATCCAGGGTGCAAAGGTAAGAAGGGATCTGCGTTATTCTCAGGGACTTGGTGTCATGTTCACTGGATTCTTTTTGGAGTCCTCGATGATGATGTTACTGACTAGATCCTGCCTTTCTTAAAGTGGTTAACTAGCCACTGTTTTGAGAAAGGGAGAGAGAGAGAGAGAGAGAGAGAGAGAGAGAGAGAGAGAGAGAGAGAGAGAGAGAGAGAGAGAGAGGGAGAGAGAGAGGGAGAGAGAGAGAGTGAGAGAGAGAGGAAGGAGAGGAACTGGAGAGGGAGACTAAAGATGGAGAGGAAGAAGAGAGAGACTGGAGAGAGATTGGAGAGAGAGGAGAGGAACTGGAGAGGGAGACTGAAGAGGGAGAGAGAGATAAAGAGAGACTAGAGAGAGAAAGAAAGAAAGAGAGAGGAAGAGGAACTGGAAAGAGAGACTGAGAGAGAGAAGAGAAACTGGAGAGGGAGACTGAAGAGGGAGAGGGAGAAGAAAGAGAGAGACTGGAGAGAGAGGAGAGGAACTGGAGAGGAAGACTGGAGAGAGACTAGAGAGAGAGGAAGAGGAACTGGAAAGAGACTGGAGAGAGAGAGAAAGAGGGGAGAGAGAGGGGAGAGAGGAGATTTTCGCTGGGAAGAGCGAAATCTGCTTTGCCAAGGATTTGCAATTTTAAAAACCTCCTTTATCCCTCATTTGCAAACCCTCCGAGTACGTGGAGGCTATTAAACGTGGCATTTGCAGCTAAGAACAGTGAGAGCAGCCGCTTAATCTGTCACGCAAACAAAAGTGAAAATGCTCTCTGATTGCCTCAGTCACATCCTAACTACATTAAATTTCCTGCCAGCAGGCGCCCCATTCATTTCTCCCACGAACCTAATGGAACCCAAATGGCTTTTTTTTTTTTTTTAATTTTAACCCCCCCCCCCCACACCTCGGATTTCTTTAGTTTTCAAAAACAGATAGGCAGGAGATCTTTGGAGGGCGAATGTGTAGCTTCATAGCTTTCTCTATAATATACCTGCTCGGCGCTGTTCCTGCAGGGAGCACTTTTGTGTCGGCTCACTCTGGTTTGAAAAATTGGCAGCTGAGTGGCAACAAGGCCTCTCGCATTTCCAGGTACCACCGTGTGCCATGGTTTATGCTCTGAAAAGAGTTGACGTGCCAGGCTTCCTGGCAGAGTCCCTAAGAAGTGAGAATGTAGGGCCAGAGTGGTAGCACAGCGGTAGGGTGTTTGCCTTGCAAGTGGCTGTCCCAAGACAGACGTGGGTTCAATCCCCAGCATCTCATATGTCCCCCCAAGCCAGGAGTGATTTCTGAGCGCAGAGCCAGGAATAACCTCTGAGCATTGCCAGGTGTGGCCGGAACAAACCAAAAACCATAAAGCAAACAAACAAACAAAAAAAGAAGTGAGAATATAGATAAGAAGAGAGGGGTAGTAAGCTCGTCTTCATAAAGTCGGGCTTCCTCCTGAACCTTCATTATCTGGGATCATAACTTGGGGCCTTTGTTTTGTTCCTCTCAGTTAGACTGTGTGACTGACTCCTGGCACTTCAGAACTTTTTATTTTATTTTATTTTTTTGTTTTTGGTTCACACCTGCAGGCGTTCAGGGGTTACTCCTGGCTCTACGCTCAGAAATATCTCCTGGCAGGCTCTGGGGATGGGGTGGGGGGACCATATGGGATTCTGGGATTCAAACCACCGTCCTTCTGCATGCAAGGCAAACACCCTACCTCCATGCTATCTCTCCAGCCCCAACATTTTTTTAAAAATATTTTTATTTAAGCGTCATGATAGGGGCTGGAAGATAGCACAGTGGCAGGGCATTTGCCTTGCATACGGCTGACCCATATTGTCCCCAGCCTACCAAGGGCGATATCTGAGTGCAGAGCCAGGAGTAACCTCTGAGCGCCACTGGTGTGGCCCAAAAACCAATCAATCACTCAAGTTTAAAAAAATATGATTACAAGTATATTTGTAGTTGGGTTTCAGTCATAAAAAGAATACTCCATTCATCAGTGCAACCTTCCCACCACCAGTGGCCCCATCTCCCTTGTCCCTTACCCTCTGCTTGTATTCAAGACAGGCACTCAATATCACTGTCATGATAGTTGTTAGTGTAGTTATTTCTCTAACTGAACTCACCACTCTTTTTGGTAAGCTTCATACCATGGACTGGTCCTTCCAGCCCACATCTCTGTGTCTCTGGGTATTACTACAATGTCTTTTGTTTTTCAGAACATTTCTGATATCTGTCGACTTAGACACCTGCTGAATTCTTCTCATTGAACCACCTTGCAAATAACTTTTGTGTTCAGTTTCTTCCAGGATGTCACTTGCTTAATTTTTTTTATTGGGACAATAGCCTGTAATAGTGCTCTGGGGGGAGGGGGCTTACAAGGCTTTCAATTAAACGTTGTTTCATTGGCTCCTTGTGTTTGCTTTGAGAAGCTGGGAAAATACTCTTTCTCCTACTTATTCAGCATCAACTCAGCAGATGGCTCTAGTCAGAGCATGAGAGACTTGTTTCCCATTAACCCCATCTGAATCACCAGGATGTAGGGACTCGGTCACACTCCTTCTGCTGGTTAAGAGAAGTTTTAGGGGGGAAAGTAACGTAGCTAAATTTGGGCAGCTGGTACAAGGCAGGAAAAACGTCTTCCTCTGCATTCTAAAAGGCAGAAGCTGGGGTGAAAAGAAAGTAGACAGACTGTTTTGAATGCATGGAAGGTATCATAGAAAGAGGGGAACTCCCAGAAAAGTGGGGAGGTGGAAGGAGGAGGGCCGTGTGACTTCTGGGAAGGCAGATGCTTCTTAAGGGAGAGCACTGGGTGTTTGTGCAGTGCAAACATGGCGGGGAACCCCTGTCTTCGAGGTAGTCTGGTGGGTGTTCTGCACCACATTCTCCTATGTGCCCATGTACTGACTGGTTCATGAAACAGCAACAACAACAACTACTACTACTATTACTACTACTATTATTACTACTGTTGCTGCTGCTGCCACTACTACTACTGCTTTTTCCTTTTCCTCTTCCCCCTCTCTCCTTCCCCTCTTCTTCTTCCTCTTCCCCTACTTCCTCCTCCTCCTCCTCCTCCATATGTTATGACCATGGAGCTCTTTATAGTACCTGTTTGAGGTTGAGGCATGGTATTTTGAGAGAGGTGAAAGAGGGACAGAGAAGAGAGGGGAGAGAGAGGAGTGAAAAAGGAGAGGGAGGAAGAGAGGAAGAAGGAGATATGGGAAAGAGAGGGAGAGCAGAGAAATGAGAAGAAGAGAGGTAGAGAAAAGAGAGGGCGAAAAGAGAAGAGGAGAGAGAGGGTGAGGAAAGAGAAAGGGGGGAGTCAGGGAAAAAGGAGGGGGCAAGAGAAGAGAGGGAGAGAGCAGAGTGTGGGAGAAAGGAGAGAATTTCCTGCGTTCACCTTTTCTCCAGGATTTTTTTCTCTTCTGCCCAGTAGACTTGGGACTGTCTTCCATGCTGCTTTGGGTAGAGCTAGGCAACCCCCAAGGTGATTTTATGGTGATGCCCCTGCCCCAGCCTGCTTTTAGATAGGAGCTGTTCTATTAGTGTGTCTTATTGTGTGTCTTATTAGTGTACCATATTCTATTACAGAACAGTTTGTTCTCTTTGGGGGTAGAAATGGCACCCCTGAAGAGAAAGAGGGGTGAGTTGCTGGGTGCCACTGCTTTCCATACATGTATTATTCACTCCTCTCTAGGACCCCTACAGGGGGCATTGACCCCATTGTCTCAGATCTGCTAAGTAAGGCACAGAGAGGATAGAAGACATGTGCTGGTTTGCCCAGCTCCCACATCAGGGTTTGAGATGAGGCCATTTGGGAGTCATGTTGGCCCTCTAGTGATAAGGAGTGAGGCAGGGATTTGCTTCTGCACTGTTGACCATGGAGAAATTTCTCCTCCTCGCTTTTGGTGCTCTCACATTACTCTGCATGTTGTCTGCACTTCTCATCGGTACGTGCTTCCAGCCATGAGTCTGGAGCTCTCTGTTCTCAGGTTAGGTTGCCCAGGGAACCTGCCCAAAGCTTGGTTGGCTTCTGTCATCAGTGATCAAGTCTAGTTTATTTTGTTTGAAATGCTGGGCAAATTATCCTCTTTCCCACCTCAGCCAGAAAATAATTCTTTTGCTTCTCCCCGCCCCCCTCTTATTTCGTCTTGTTTTAAGGTGATTCATTTCTAAGCAGCACCCCTCTCCTGGAGAGCAGCAAGGCTTTCTCTCTAACCGAACCACCCTCTCTCTCTCTCTCTCTACCCAGCTGTCTTCCTGTCGTCTTCTGATTGTCTCATTCATCACCATCAAATACTATTAAGTGTCTTTTAGCACTTTGTGCTGTGCTAGGCATTCTATCAGCGAATAAAACAGACATGGTCCCTACTTCAGAGGAGATTCTCCGTTAAAACAGCTTTAAATATACCAACTGATCTTGAGGAAGGAAAATATTCTTACCCAGGGACAGCCTGAGGTTAGCCTCAGTGACTGTAGTTACCTTTACTCCTTCTGTTTCTCAATGTGTCTTCCTCAGACTCTCATCACTTCTGCTTAGGTGCCTTTCTAGACCCACCTGCTATCATCCAACTTTTGGGGCTTCTGTTTTGTTTTTGGGCCACATCTGGGGATGCTCAGGGATTATTTCTAGCTCTGTGTTTTTTGTTTTTGTTTTTGTTTTTTTGGGCCATACTCAGCCATGTTCAGGGCTTACTCCTGGTTCTATACTCAAGAATACTCCAGGAGATGCACAGGGGACCATATGAGATGTTGAGGATTGAACCCAGGTCGACCATGTACAAGACCAACACCTTACCTGTCATGTTTTATCACTCTGACCCCTCATCTAAATTTTTTTTTTTTGGTTTCTGGGCCACACCCGATAACACTCAGGGGTTACTCCTGGCTAGGCACTCAGAAGTCGCTCCTGGCTTGGGGGACCATATGGGACACCAGGGGATCGAACCGCGGTCTGTCCTAGGCTAGCGCTGGCAAGGCAGACTCCTTACCTCTAGTGCCACCATGTCGGCTCATCTAAATTTTTAATATCCTTTTCTTCTATTACAATTCATTATGTTTTAAGGAAGTTCATTAGATCTAAGTTCTCTCTCTATTTATTCATTTATCATTTATTCAAAATAAAAACTTTTTTTTTGTTTGGGTAACATTAATTTTCTTGTTAGTTTTCATTCTTAGTTATCTATTGTTGAACTGATCACTTTTATAATTAAGTTCTGCTCCTATCTGTCATCAGTTACTTAAAGCAACTTTCCTCTTTGACAGGCCATACATTTACTGTTCATTAGTTTCTCATTGATTACTGTATATTTTATAATATGCAAAAAAGTATGCCTATGAATTACAAGTTGAAATGCAAGTATAAGAATTGCAGAATTTCGGGGCCGGGCGGTGGCGCTAGAGGTAAGGTGCCTGCCTTGCCTGCGCTAGCCATGGATGGACCGCGGTTCGATCCCCCGGTGTCCCATTTGGTCCCCAAGCCAGGAGCGACTTCTGAGCGCATAGCCAGGAGTAACCCCTGAGCGTCACCGGGTGTGGCCCCAAAACAAAAACAAAACAAGAATTGCAGAATTTCTATGTGGTAACTGAATATGGCAGACGTTGACATAATGAAGGTTTTGGCAATGGAGATTGAAAAACAATTGAAAAATGATGAGCTTATTTAGACTGACTTTTAGAGGGCTTTGTTTTGGGGCCACACCTATTGGTGTTTAGGGGCTGTTTCTGGCTCTGTGCTGAGGTGGTGGGTATCCTCAGTGGTGTCAGGAATTGAACTGGAGTCTCCTGATGGGCTTCTTTAAAAACACTTATTTGAATATCAAAAATAAATAAAAGCCTATCTAGAAAGAGACTTTAATAATTGTGCTTAGCGTAAAACAATAGATGATGAATTGTCTTTGTCTTAGGTTTTTAATCAGAAAAATCAGATATGTGTTTAGACTCAGTTGATACCATTTTTGCTTAACAGAAGCAATTTATATAGTTATGATATAATATTTATTAAATTAAATGTAAGATGCATACATTGGTTTTTGGTTTTGGTTTTGGTTTTGGTTTTGGCCCTTTTGAGTGGAACCAAAACAAATCTCTTGATGAACCCACTTTAAATTGACTTTTTTCAGGATGACTTTTTCATAGGAAACAGGTACCTCTTCTCTTGGCTTATTTCTTGTGTCTGATGCTGTTTTGAACCACATTCCTGGTTTGTGATAGATATTCAATACATGTTTGTTTATTGGGTGAAGTCAGAAGTCTGTTTCAGCATGAAAGTATCAGTTAAGGGCTAGTCTTGGCTCCGAGGAGCAGCCATGTCTAATGATGCATTGTTTGCTTTTCCCCCCACAGACTCACAGATTCTCTGGACACGCTTTCAGAAGTTTCTTCAAATAAACAGAATCATTCTTATCCGGGTAAGATGACATCATAGTATTTTTCCTTTGCTTTTCATTTGCTAGAGAAATTTGTTGTGATGTACCTACAAATAAAATGCATAAAGCAAATTGTATAGTTCATATAGTCATAGGCAAATACTGATTTGCCCCAGTTGAAGGAGGTAATTATCTGATGACATCTAATTTTCTCTGCTCCCATTTCCATAGTACCCTATCCTTAGATAATAAGTCCGGAATAGGGGAGGGTTGGGTCATATTCAGTGGTACTCATGGCTCACTCCTTGCAGTGTTCTATTTGTGGTGTTGAAAATTGAACCAGGCTCCGACAGGTGTAAGTAAAGTGAGCACCTTAGCTACTGGACTATCTCTCTGGCCCCCATGAGTCTTTAAGTTTATGCTGTTAATCATACATCTTCCTTATATCTTTATTTTTTATTGGCATTTATTTATTTATTCTAATCAAAGTGGATTACAAATCTTTCACAGTAATATTTTAGGTATGTAGTGATAGTGAATCAGGGGCATTCCCACCACCAATATTGTCCTCCCTCTACCCCTGTTCCCAGCATGCATCCCATATCCCCCTCTTTTAACCCCCAGGCTGCTAGTATATAGGTGGTCCTCTCTGTGTCTAGTATGTTGTAAATTGGGTATCGCTTCTGTTGTTTTTGGCTTTGGATTTGGTGCTTAAGTTTGGTCCTTTTTTATTTCTACTTAATGTCCATGTGACTATCTGGTCTTGGTATCCTCCATTATTTCCCCCTCCATTTGTGAGGCGTAGCAAGATGGTTCAAGTTGTATGGTTATGTTTGAAGGAAAGAGAAAATAAAATAAAATGGGGCAAAAATCAAACAAGCAAAAAATTAGAGGAGTCCTTCTAGAGGCTATATCTATCAGTTTAAGAACAGAGATGGAAAAGGAAGAAAAACATCACAGTACAAAAAATAAAATAAAATAAAAGATAAAAACAATCAAACAAAAACCCGAAAATTACCAGAGCAATATAGACAACAGCCATACAATAACCACGGTCCTGAAATAAAACAAACAAAACAGAGCTCAAAAGAAAACAACAACAACAAACAACAATAATGACAAAACTTAAAAAAATTGATTTGTGTTTTTCTATTTTTTTTTCTTGCATAGGCACAGTAAATATTGGGGAGATTAGAAAGAAAATTCCCTTGGCCTAAAAGATATAGGGTTTCTTCACCCTTGAAGTATACTGTCATGGGAATAACTACAGGCTCCTTACATGCTCTTTTACTCTCCTCTAGATCTTTCTGTGGTGTCTGGAAACTTTCCGCTCTGTCGTGGGTGATAAAATTATGCCTCTGTAGCTAGAGATCTTGATATTTGCACAGGTCAAAGGATGGAGCCTAGAATGAAGACTTTCTTAATGGTTCTTGAGTAGTGATCCATCACTGTTGTTTAAATCAGTCTTCTGTAATTGGTGGTCTTGGTTTTTGCCCCAATCCTAGGATGAAGCCTAGGATAGAGTCTTTCATTATGTTTCCCGATGATCTGCTCTGTTGCAGTTGTTTCAGTCAGACCTCTGGAATTAGATATCTTGGTTGTTGTACATATCATAGACCAGGGAATTTATTTTTTCTTTATTATAGTCATGCCAATAAAAGGCATTTTGTTTTCTCCATTCACTATTGTTCTGTTGTTAGAAGTTCCACTGAAAATTATTGTTTAAGCTATACTTGATGGGCATTTGGGTTGCAGCCTGTTCTGTGCTGCTAGTGACCAGCCAGCTGTATTCATTGCCTTCTGGAGTGCTGCCAGCTCAGGCTTCCTGGGACTCACCCCTTCTGGGAATGGCCATGCTGCTTATAAGGCCCTTTCTCCCCCAGTGAGGGTGGTTCCATTTCAGCCTTCCAGACACTAGTCCTGCTTTGGCCAGGCTGCAGGATGACAACTTTCTCTCACTGTGATTTTAGGGTGCATTTTTTAGGTTATGCATGGTGTTAACTTAGTTTCCTGTCTGGGCCACGTGCATTGTCTCTTGCCTCAAGTGCCTGCTCACATCTCTGACCCCTTTTTCCTTTTGGATTTTTATCTTACGTTTGTTAGATACTTTTACTTTTTTATTGGTTTCAATGAATCAGCCAAAAACAGGGCCACACACATTCAGCACACATATGTTGTGTATGTTATGTCTAATGATCTTACTCTTTGATAGATTTCTTTATATATAATTTGGGACAATGATCTTTAATAAGTTTTGTGTATTGTAGATGTCTGGCCTAGTCAGGGGCTTATTTTTATTTTAAATTTAATGTTATTTTATTTTCTTCGATAGACAGAAAGTCCTAATTTTTATATAGAGTAGTAAATTATTACTAGGTTTGCTTTTTCTGTCTTAAGAAATCTTTTTTTGGGGGCCAGAGAGATCATAGGTCCAGTGGGTAGGATGCTTGCCTTGTATGCAGCTGATTCAAGTTCCATCAGCAATGATTCCTGGGAGCAGAACCAGGAGTAGCTCCAGAGCACTACCTACAGTGGACCCCAAACAAAAACAAGCAAACTGAAAGGGTATCTTTTCATGGGGCTATGATAGCAGGTTGGAGGTCTTGTCTTCCAGGCGAGGCCCTGAGTTCCAGCCCTGGCTCTTCTGTGTATTCCTCTGGTGACCCCCAGCACTGAGTTATCAGGTGTGCCACCCAGACTCCCCAAGAAGTATTTGGAGGCTTTCCTTAAAGGAACCAAAAAAAGAAGGATTATTTTCCTAAAACAGATACTGGAAATGTAACTTGGTCATCAAATTCACGCTTTGCTTTGATTTTATTCTTGGCACTGCAAAAAAAAAAAAAAAAAAAAAAGTAGCTCCCAAAATATATCCATGTCATAAAGATGTCTTTCTAAAAAGTTTATATTTTGGGCCTGGAGAGATAGCACAGCGGTGTTTGCCTTGCAAGCAGCCGATCCAGAACCTAAGGTGGTTAGTTTGAATCCCGGTGTCCCATATGGTCCCCCGTGCCTGCCAGGAGCAATTTCTGAGCATGGAGCCAGGAATAACCCCTGAAGCACTGCTGGGTGTGACTCAAAAACCACAAAAAAAGTTTATATTTTGTTGTATTCCATATTTGCCAGTTTCTGAGATTAATTTTGTGTACTGTAAAGTTGTCATCTGGTTTCCCCATCCTCATGTGGATAATCACCAGTGAAAGAGTGACTTGTATAATACCAACCCTTAAATATTTGTTGAGATGAATGTCCTGGCCTGTGAATTTTTCTATTCTAATTAGGGGTATAGCAATATTGAGCTTTAATTCAAAATTCCCTAATAATGCATAAAGCCTTAGAAATTAGCAAAGGCTGCCATCACAGACTGCCATAGGTGGGATGGGCTTAAGTCACAGAAGTTGATTTTCTAACAATTCTGTTTATCTGTAGTTCAGGATCGAGGTTGGTGGGATTGGACTCTCTATAGCAGCTCTCTTTTTTGTACACATAATTTTTTTCCTTCTGGGACAATTTATCCTTTCTTCATTGTGTGTCTGTGTGCTAATCTCTTTTTATAGGGACGCCTTCTATAAAGTGTGACTAGCCTCATCTTAATCTGTGGTCACATAGATGGCCCTGTTCCCAAATACAGTCACACATCCTGAGGATCTGGCCATTGACAATTCAATATTGGAATTTGAAGGATGAGGTAGAGGTGGTTGTGGTGGTCAATTTATCCCTTAAATTCCTGTCCTAGAATGTATTGTGGTCCGTGACTTGTGTTCTAACAAACTTAGGCATTGATGCTCAACCCCAAAATTATGCTACTTAGGATGAGAGAAAGAGAGAGAGAGAGAGAGAGAGAGAGAGAGAGAGAGAGAGAGAGAGAGAGAGAGATTACAGCAGGTAAGTTGTTTGCCTTGCATATAGCAGACCTGAGTTGGAGTCCAGGCACCATATATAGTCTCCTGAGCTCTGTCAGGAGCGATCCTTGAGCAAAGAGCCAAGAGTAAGCCAGGAGCAGCCCAAAACTGAAAGAAAAAAAATAATGGGGCTGAAGGCAGAGAGATTGTACAGCAGGTGCCTGCTTTGACTGTGACTTATCCCCAGAACCACATATCATCCCCTGGGTACAGAGCCAGGACAAACCCTAGGGCACAGTTGGGTGTGGTTCCCAGCCCCTCTGCCCCAAATTACAATGGTTATTCTTAACCTTTTATCCTGTCAGATGAAAATTTCAATATATTGATGTTTACAATATAATATGGAATTTTTTAAAACTTAGAATTGCATTGAATGCATAAATTCAATTAGAAAAGCTGTTAGAAGACCCAGGTGCTATTTCTTATGATTCTTGAGCACAAGGGCTGGATGGTTCAGTGCTTAGGCCTGGAGATGAGACGCTGCCTGGACCCAGAAATGTTGAGGGCCACCAGAGACACACCCAGAAGTGCTCCAGGAGGAGGCTGTAGAGTGGGGAGCATTGAGGATTAAACTAGTGATCTTGTGCTTGTAGGGCATGAGCCCCTGACCCTAAGCGTTCTCGTCAGTCCTGATTGTAACATTTTCATTCCTTATTTTTTCTTGGTGCAGATTCACTTAGCAGTTACTTACTGTCTTCTTCTTTCATTATATTTTCAAAAATTTTTTGTTTACGTCTTGAAACCTTTTAAGTGCTGTTATCTCTTTACTGTTTGCGAAATGATTCAGCTGAAGTCTTTTGAATATACTTCTGCCATCTGTTTTGCTGAGCACAATGTATGGAACCTTCTTTGCTTTTGACTGTGTGTAATTTTAAAATCGAGATGCTTCTTTCTTTAGCTCAGGACTTTTGGTGAAGAGAGTTCTCTAGGGTCTGGTACGATGTCTTTAGAGAAGATTAATTCACTTTTGCCAGTTGCCTAGAGGCAGTGCCAACCTGGGACTACTTTAATGGATCTTCTGTGTAATTGTTTTTAATATCCTAAAGTTAGTCTGATTATATATTTTGGAAAGAGAAAATTGCGCCTTCTGAGTTTTCAGGTTGATGGGAGCCACATCTTGATATTTGAATGATGTGATTTTGTTGCTCTTTTAAGCCTACATGAACGGTGAGTGATGTGAACTAGTCATGGTGCCCCAGGAATCCTTTGCGAAAATTCCATTTTCTAGGCTCCTTCCTTAGTCTTTGTTTCCTGCCGAGTTTTCTCAGCCACAAGTGGGGTAGAAGCTGGAATTCTCGAGGAGTCTATAGCAATTCCCTGGTACACTCTAGATGATGATTTTTGTCTTGTGGTCACCTCTACTAGTGTCTGTCTGTCTGTCTGTCTCTCTCTCTATCTCTCTCTCTCTCTCACCTCTTTCAACATATTTTTTTGTTTGTTTTGGGGGATACACCCAGTGGTGCTCAGGGGTTACTCCTGGCTCTGCACTCAGAAATCACACCTGGCAGGCTCAGGGGACCATATGGAATGTTGGGGACTGTTCCCGGTTTAGCCACATGTAAGCAAATACCCTCCCTGTTGTGCTATAACTTTGGCCCCTGAATCATGAAACCTTTTATGCTAGCCAAGTAATTTTTTTTATTTGTTTAAAGAATAACGATTGTGTTAAGTTCTAGTCCCAGTGCAGGGGCTGCAGAATAGATGGTGTGTCCACAGATGCTCAATTCCCAGTACAACTTCATCAGAACCCCTGGGTCAATGGCCAGGAGTCGAGTCAGATGAGTCTATTTCACTGTTCTTGGGATCTCAGCGGCAGGCTTCAAACATTATTACACAGAGGAACTACTTTGCAGGCTTCATGGGTTTCCATTTATGGAGCAAAATAGAGCAGAGTTAGTGTTGTCCTATGGTTTCTAGAATCTTCTTTCTGGATGCAGCTGAACACTAGTTCCAACTTTAAGTCACCTGCTCCATTAATTCCCATCAAAGTCAGTCAGTCTGTCCTTTGCAGCTCATAGCTCAGGCACTGGGTTCTCTTCGACATCCCTGAAGGTGCTAGGTGGCCTCTTCACTGCTCTCTTGCATGGTGTCTTAGCTGGATCTTCTGCACAACTGGCCTAGCTCCTATATCAGCCCTTGGCAAGGCCTGATATAGCCCATGGATGGTACAGAAGCATCTTCTCTCCTTAGACCTCAGGCATCACGCCTAGTCTAGCTGTGTACTTCTTTCCCAAAGCTTCTTCATCTCTTCAGCCTTCAGAGAATTAAAGAGGATTAAGGTTCTGCTCTGGAGGAGGCTTTCTGTGGCTTTAGGGAGTGGGATTCATTTAATCTTCTATCCAGACCACTAAACTTTGTCCTCATTAGCCATAAACTGTTATGCTCTCTTGTCATTCATGTGAAACATTTTAAGATTCTTTCAACAACTTATTTTTTTTCCCTGCTTGCACAACATGGCTAAGTAAAAGACTCAGCTTTCTTTTTCTTTTTCTTTTTTTCGGTTTTTGGGTCTCACCTGGCAGTGCTCAGGGGTTACTCCTGGCTCTATGCTCTGAAATTGCTCCTAACAGGCTTGGGGAACCATATGGGATGCCAGGGATTGAATCCAGGTCTGTCCTGGGTCGGCAGAGTGCAAGGCAAATGCCCTACTGCTGAGCTATCTTTCTGGCCCCCAAGGCCCAGTTTTCTGCCTCTCTCGGTACCTCACATGCTTTCTACAGCCAGCTTCCTCTTTTTCCAAGAGCTTTTGTTGTATAGTGAGAGACACAGGTATTTTCCTTTCACTTGAACACTTACTGGCCCTCGTATGTTACTAATTGGCCTCATTTCTATTTTGAGACTCAGGCAGTATGGTGGCTGGAAGAGAGGGAGAGAGAGAGAGAAAGAGGAAAAAGAGAGAGTTGAGAGAGAAGTGGGGAGACAATGGCCATGTGGTGGAGCCAGAAGAATACATACACATTCATAGATGATGTTTGCTTGTGGTTACTGTTCATAGTGGCTGCAGATTTACAATAGTAACATCAAAAGTAACATCATGACCTTAAAAAAAAGTTCCAGATCATGATACATCTTAAAATCCTTAAGATCCTTGATCATGGTACACCTTAAAAGAATAGGTTCCAGATCATGACATACCTTAAAAAAAAAGTTCCCAGATAGTCACACACCTTAACAGATGTAACAGTAAATTTGAGATATGGCGAGAATCTTCAACATACAGATGTGCAGTGAACACAGACAGGTTGGGGAGGTGGTGTTGAGATTCTTGTGGGCCCCCCAGTCCCCCAGCCCTCCTTCCATCTGTGAAAGGTACAATGTGACATTGCCCAAGTGCCACCACGGGCATTGGCCTGTGTCTTGGCATGTGCCTGGCAAAGAAAGGATGCTGTGACTTTCAGTCAGGTCTGTATTATTTGTGATTGTCTTTATTTTTTCCCTTTCCCCTCTTTTGACTTTAACTTTCATACTTAGGTTTTAGGAGAAGTTTCAGTACAACGTCTGCTTCTTCCCAAAAAGAGATTAACAGAAGAAATGCTTTTGCCAAGTGAGTATGAAGAAGATTTAGGAAAAAAAAATCCCAAAAAACTCCCTTCAAGATGAACAGGAAGGGAGTCTGTGAAGGAAGAAAAGTGGATTATATCTGTGACGTTGCTGTGTAGCGTTGACATAGGAGAAACCGTGCGAGGAGTGTATTGGGAAGAGATCTCCCTCCTTTATAAACCCAAATTAAAAATGTCACCAGTGACTGGAGTGAGTGGACTGCATGCATTTTCCGAGGTCCCATTTCGTTAATAAAAGTTGGGGGAATTTATGTTTTTGTGTTAACCAATAAGGTGGATTGCTTTTTAAGCTATTTACTTAATTAGTCAGAGATTTGATTTAATATTTTCAGCAACTCATGAAATGTCAGGCCTATTTGCATATGGCAAGCTGACTATTTGAAAATATATTCCTGCTTCCTTCTTGTCAAGCACACTGCTCAAAAAGCTGTTTTCCCCTTTGCCTTAAGAATTTCCTTTTCCTTCACACTCACATGATCACTCCTTCTTTCTCGCTTCACCTCAGTAATGGTCTCAAACTTTTTTTTTTTAATATTTTGGGTTTGGGGCCACACCTGGAAGTGCTCAGAAGTTACTCCTGGCTCTGTGTTCAGAAATCACTCCTGGCAGGCTCGGGACCATATGGGATGCTGGGATCGAACCCAGGTCTGTTCCAGGTCAGCTACATGCAAGGCAAATGCCCTACTGCTGTGCTATTACTTTGACCCCAGTCTCAAACTTTTAAAAACTACTTTAGACACATAAAAGGCTCTTTTGAACTTGAGTTGTTATTAGTTTTTTAAGAACTACTGGGGACCAGAGCGAAAGTACAGCAGGCAGGCAGAGCATTTGCCTTGCATGGGAATGACACAGGTTTGATCCCCAGAATCCCATATGTAATCTTTCTTTCCCAGTGATCCCCAGATGCATGAGTGATCCCCAGATCCATGAGTGATCCCTGAGGACTCTCAGATATGACCCCCAAACAAGACAAAACAAACAAACAAAATAAGAAATCTTGCTGATAACTTTGTGAGTAAATACCTAGAGGGAGAAGCAATTATGTAGGCCCATGAATGGCCTCTTGGCAATAGCAGAGGTCTGCACAGAGGTGATGGCCTTGCCACTGAGATGTCCCCACAGCAAAGGTGCCAAGTAGCCAAGTACGTAGTTATCAAACTCCACAGAGGTCTAGCATATCATGGGAGACCCCGGCTTGTCACCAGAGATCATCTGGTTCTCTCGTGTAGGGTTGGTGCTATTCTTTTTTTTTTTCCTTTATTCCTTTCCTTATTATTTACCGATTGATTTGGTTTTTGGGCCACACCCAGCAGCACTCAGGGATTACTCTTGGCTTTGCACTCAGAAATCACCCTTCACAGGCTGGGGGACCACATGGGATGCTGGGAATCGAACTGGGTCCCTCTTGGGTCAGCCACATGCAAGGCAAAAGCCCTACTGCTGTGCTATCTCTATGTCCCTGGTGCTATTCTTTGTTCCTTTCCTCAAGACCTTTGGCCGTTTTGAGAATTTTGCAATTGCTTTCCTCAACCGAGTCCCTATGAGAGATGAACACAATGTGAACACAGTGCTGCTGGTACCGTAAATTGTGATTCTTCCACCAAGGTGGCTTTATTGACATCAGCTCTGCTTTGTCCCACATCACCAAGTTCAAGTATCTATGAAATTGTAGCAACAATAACTATTTGTGATGGTACAGTTTGTATGATGTGTGAGCCACTAGTGGTTCATGCTGTCCATGGGACAACTAAATGTGGGCCACCAGTGGTACATACAGTCATGAGACATCCAAGTGTGAACCACCAGTAGTACACACCATCCCTGGGACATCCAAGTGTAGACCACCGGTGGTAAACACCATCCATGAGAATCCAAGCATGAACCATTGGTGTAACATGCCACATCACCATGTTATGGGTAGTCATTTGCTACTTCTGTTCACTGAAGGTGGTCAAGAGTTCTTGGGCAAAATAGAGAAAATTTCTAAGAAGAGAAAAAAACTGTCTATAAAGGATTCTGAAAGGGGAAAAGTAAAATAAGGGTTGAGGCTTAGGTGAAAAGAAGAATAGGGTGCAGAGATAAAAGAAAAGGAGAGAAAACTGGGAGCCATGACAGTTTCATGTGAGGTGAGGTAAGAGATACTCTGTGAAGAGGAAAAGAAACAAATCTGATCACTCATACATACCCAGGGCTCTAGGCTCCCTTCCTATAAAGAAATTAATATATTTTTGTTGCGGATAGAGAGTCAGCTGTTCAGGTTATTTCACTCAATATGTGAGCAGAATGCCTAGTACTCATCATTGGGAGGAACAAAAGAGGCAGGAGGTGCAGCAGAGAATAGGGTCACAGGGGCAGGAGTTAGAAAACAGTGATTGCAGGACCTTGTGCATGAGGGGATGAGACATCGCTTTTGTCGCCTGAACGCATGATGCATCCTGAAGAAGGTGTGCTGAAAGAGACGAACCCATTCAGGTTTACCAAGCATGGCACCATTTTCTCGTTTAGTCAGATGGAAACAAATGATAGTTCCTGCAGAAATACGGCGAGTGGAGTCAGAGATAATGAAAATTCATGGATAGGGAACTGAAGGGCTGGGGGTGACATCTTGTCTGTCACCTCCATGGAAGCAAGAGAGATGGGGGGGGGTGGCTGGGGAGGAGCATGTCATTGCTGTGAAGGCACAGAGCCTGTTTTCCCAACCCCTGAGTAGTGGGAGGTAGAGATGGGTTCATTTCATTCTGAGGAAAATAAGGAGAGAAAAGGGTTGGAGACTTCTTCAGAGATAGGGTTCAGTAAATGCCAAGCCTGAAAGGATAAGGAAGCTCCTCAGCTCAAGGCCTGACTCTCACAGGCACTCTATATACGGTGACCAGGCCTCTCCTCTGTCGTTCATTCGTCCTCCCCATCTTTGTCACCATGCTGGCTCCTCATGGGATTCCCATGTACAGGCTCAAAAGTCTCAGGGTTCCCTGTGGGGACCTGGCACCATCACCTCTCAGCTCTCATGAGGCTATCTTTCAGCAGAACTCAACTCAGGCCCTCCTTTCTCACACCCTGGTCAGGGTTTTCTGCCCTTACCTCAAAGTATGTGTATTCTCAGACCTGGCATGAAGTCCAACAACTCAGATCAGGCCCTGGCAAGGACCACCTGACCAGATCCTATTGTGCCTCGACCCTGTCCTGGCAACAGCCTCCTGAGGAAACAAGTGGCCAACAGAGTCTCTGCTTTGAGTCATTAACTGGGTTCGACTCATTGACTCACATCTGCTTCTCTGCCTGCTCATCTTTTCAGGTAGCTCCAAGCATCCCTCCTTCCTGGAAGTGTTTTCTTGGGATTTGAAGAGAAAGATATTTTTTAAATAAAAATTTTAATTGAGGGGCCAGAGAGATAGCATGGAGGTAAGGCATTTGCCTTTCATGCAGAAGGCATCCCATATAGTCCCCTGTGCCTGCCAGGGGTGATTTCTGAGCATAGAACCAGGAATAACCCCTGAGCTGCCGGGTGTGACCCAAAAACCAAAAAAAAAAAATTTAATTGAATCTCTGTGAGATACACATTACAAAGTTGTTCATGGTTGAGTTTCAGCCCTACAATGTTCAACACCTACAATTTTCTGTCACCAATATCCCTGGTTTCCTTCCTGCCTCCCTTCCAGCCCTCCCTCCTGCCTACCTCTAGAGCAGACATGTTTTCTTCTCCCTCTATCTCTGAGATTTCTTCTTCTTCCTTTCTGCTCAGTCCTTAGTTTCTCCTGGAACAATCATAGAACTTTGCTGATTATTATGCACAAGTTCCTTGAATCTAGTCCCTGGCCTGCCATTTCATAGTTACTCAATGAATGTTTTCAAGTGAATCACCATAACTCTTAAATGTAATGCCGTACAGATGTCTCACTTCCTGTTTTTCTTGAGCTCTAATGGGAGGGTCCTACCGATTTCTGGGGACCCCTGAAGCCTTGCCTGGTGCTACTCATCCCCAGTGAGTAGGACTGATGGTTAATGCTCAGGCCCAGCGAATCTGGGAGCCAGAAGGTATGACTGACAGTGCTTGGGGCTGCCAGGCAGGAATCCAGCCAGCTCTTGGCCTGGTATAAGCCGGTGCCTCTTCCAGCCTGGGGATCCTTCTCCTCTGCCCAAATCAAATTATTGTTGCTACGATGTCCTGTCAGTCCCACATCAGCAGCTGCTCTTTGTATAGTTGGTGAAACCATGGCTCCACATTAGGATGGTTTTAGCATCGCCAATGAGATGAGAACAGAACAAAGCCATCACTCAAAGTATCATCTCAAAAACCCTGTTTGGGGCCACGGAGGAGTGGGGGGCACAGAGTAGTGTCTCTGGGGAGCTGCTGGGATTTAGCCACGGGCCAGGCTATGTGGAGGCTGTATAGGGATTGTGCTTTGTGGCATTTTTCTTTCTCAAACCTCCTCCTCCTCTTCTCCTCCTGCCCTCCCAGATGCAAACCCACCCTGCGCCGCAGCTGGAGCAGCACCCCCACAGCGGCAGGTGGCATCGAGGGGGCCGTGAAGCTGCACGAAGGCTCCCAAGTCCTCCTCACCAGCTCCAACGAGATGGCCACAGTTAGGTACGTGGGCCCAACTGACTTCGCCTCTGGAATCTGGCTGGGACTCGAGTTGCGCAATGCCAAGGGGAAGAACGACGGTGCAGTGGGGGACAAGCGCTACTTCACCTGCAAACCCTACCACGGAGTCCTGGTGCGGCCCAGCAGAGTCACCTACCGGGGGATTAACGGCTCAAAGCTTGTGGATGAGAACTGCTAAAAGTCCCCATATGGACAATGCACTGGGCTCAGCCATGTCCCCCTGCACCTTGTAGAAATCCCAGGGCCCCTGGTTGCACTTTCTGTAGACTTGACTTAGGAGTGGAGAACTTAGCTGTCTCCTAAAAGCCCATCCACACACTCAGAGGCACTTTTAAAGATGTCCATGCACGAATGGTGGGCATCACGGTTCTCTAAAACACTTCCAGAATCAGCCCATTCAAAAAGTTTTTAGGGCTTTCCACCCCCCAAGAATATTCTAAGACTTGGGGAGACCATGTGCCCTTCGGTGACGGGCTGCTGTGGCTGGCTGATTTCGGTTTTGCTCATGGCTCTGGATTGTCTCCAGACCTCACAGTTCAGGTTTCTTTCCAGCCACTTCCAGAATGTCACACATGACATTCTCTCTGACCTTTTCCTGTGAAGCATTGGGGGGGGGGGGGCGTGTTCTGTTTTTTTTTTCTGTACTAAGAAGTACGATACAAGAATGTATTTTTCTTCTTATTTTTTTTTAATAAGAGGGTTTGCCCTTTCAAGGAAGGCCTCCCTGGAGACTTTCAGCTTTGGAGATAGATGATGGGGCCTGCTTGGTACCACCCCAGCTCCTAATCACCCTATTCTTCCTTCTTCACCTGGGTTACTAGCAGCATCGAGACCAGAGCCAGGCTGAGAGTGGTGGTGGTGGTAGTGGGGTTCATGAATCCTGGGTTGAAGCTCTCCACTTTCCATCAAGTATTGGAGCTTCTTGCAGAGAAGCTGAAGGAGCCTGTGCTTAGATTTTGTATATTCAAGGGCAATGAGAAATTTTTGCACATACTTATCTTCTCACTTCATGATTGGATGCTCAAAACACACATACATATACATGTATATACACACACATGAAGCACTTTTTAGACATGTTGCACTTTCATCTTTGTGGAGAACCTGCCTCCCTCTTTCCTCCCAGGCTATGTCAAAACATGACAAAGTTGTATGTAAGAGAAAAGAACCAATTAAGTGTTCGAGTGTAGCAGCTAATTCACCTGCAGCCTTTATGATTTCTTGACTTGGTCATGCATCCATTGGTGTGTGTTTGCTGTTCCTGCTGTGGTTCCATTTGTGATGGTGGTGAATGCAGCCTGCTAGAAAGCTACAGAACTGGATCATCTTGATTTTTCTTTTCGGAGCACATGCAAAAAAAACTTAAGCTTCAGAGCAGAGCAAGAGTAACAATGCAGAGCATTTGTACTGGAGATGCACGTCGAAGTTTATGGCCCCTACGTGTAAGGATTTATCTCTTATTGTGGCTATTTAGACTTTAAACTACCACAAAAATATTGAACAGTTTGCTTTATAAGATTAAAAGTATCCTTCAGGATGAAGTTTGCTTTGTGCTTAGAAATGATATGTTGACCTATTTTGCAATATACTATTTAAAATCTGAATTGTGTTGCTTTGCTACTGTTTTTTTTTTTTTTAAGATGCGGTATTTCAAACACTGCTAGCACTATTTTCCTGAAACACATTTGCAAAAAGATGGTGGCATTATAATCAAGGAATATTTTTATTGATCGGAGAAAATGACCGGATCGCTGTTCAAAAGTAAAATCTATTTTATGATTCAACTTCTTCAAAAACTCAGTGCCTTGATATGAAATCAATAACAACACTGCACTTACTTGTACAAAATTCTGCTTGTTAATTATAACATGTCTACTCCAGGACAATATTCCTAACACTGAGTTTTCTTTTGAGGTCAGAAAACCAAAACTTCTCACAACTTGGATTAGGAAGATTAAATTCATAGGCTGTGTGTTTACCTATTCAGAGATTAAGAGTTCGTTTGTGGTTTGCTTGTGAAATGTCATTCAAAGTTCACTTCTTGAGCAATAATAAAAAGGGGAGCTGGATTGGTTTGGGGTGTATCTTGTCATTCGACTCCTCCTGACTCCTTCACTTAGAGCACAGATGCTTTGCTTTTTACTTTTGAAAACAATATTTTGTTTCTGTTCTCTGAGAGATTTAGAAACAACCATACTTTCTTCTCAACAAACAAATTTAAGTTCACAGTCCCTTTCTACTTCAGTTCAGTTTTTTTAATGAGTGATGTAAGAAAATAATGGTTTTGTTTAATCCAAGTAGGATTTTATGTAGTTAATTTCTAGAAAAACGTAGAATTGAGTCATTTTGTTGTTCTTGTTTTTGTTTTGGGCCACACCAAGGTGCTCAGGGTCTACTCCTGACTTTGCATTCAAGAATTACTCCTGATGGGCTCACGGGGACCAAATGAAATGCCAGGGATCAAACTTGGTCAGCTGCATGCAAGATAAGCACCCTACCTACTATCTCTTTGGTTCCTAGAATTTAGTTTTTTATTTGTTTGTTTGTTTGTTTGGGGCCACATCCAGCAGCACTCAGGGGTTACTCATGGCTTTGAGTTCAGAAATTACTCCTGGCAGGCTAACGGGACCATGTGGGATGCCCACAACCAAACCTGGGTGAGCTATGTGCAAGACAAATGCCCTCTCCACTATGCTATGTATCTGGCCCTAGAATTTACTTTTTACAAAGCATAATTATTACCTACATTCTACTTGGAGGAAAAGTATTAGAAACTGGATAGATGGCAGGATGAGCTGGGAGTGAGCTGTGCACGAAGGAGGCCTATTGGGTTCAGTGACACGAGTATTGCCAGGAAAGGCCCAGAGCTCTGAACTGGAGTAACCCTGAAGACTGCAAGGTGTGTCTTGTGAACAAAATAAACAAATATGCTTAACTTTTTTTTATATAAGATTACTTTCATGGGACTCTTCTTTCTTTCTTTCTTTCTTTCTTTCTTTCTTTCTTTCTTTCTTTCTTTCTTTCTTTCTTTCTTTCTTTCTTTCTTTCTCTTTCTTTCTTTCTCTCTCTCTCTCTTTCTCTTTCTTTCTTTCTTTCTTTCTTTCTTTCTTTCTTTCTTTCTTTCTTTCTTTCTTTCTTTCTTTCTTTCTTTCTTTCTTTCTTTCTTTCTTTCTTTCTTTCTCTTTCTTTCTCTCTCTTTCTTTCTCTCTCTTTCTTTCTTTCTTTCTTTCTTTCTTTCTTTCTTTCTTTCTTTCTTTCTTTCTTTCTTTCTTTCTTTCTTTCTTTCTTTCTTTCTTTCTTTCTTTCTTTCTTTCTTTCTTTCTCTCTCCTTCCTTCCTTCCTTCCTTCCTTCCTTCCTTCCTTCCTTCCTTCCTTCCTTCCTTCCTTCCTTCCTTCCTTCCTTCCTTCCTTCCTTCCTTCCTTCCTTCCTTCCTCCCTCCCTCCCTCCCTCCCTCCCTCCCTCCCTCCCTTCCTTCCTTCCTTTTCTTTCGTTTTTGGTCTTTGGGTCACACCCAACTGTGCTCAGGGGTTACTCCTGGCTCTATGCTTAGAAATGGCTCCTGGCAGGCTTGGGGAACCATATGGAATGCCGGGATTCAAGCCACCGTCCTGCATGCAAGGCAAATGCCCTACCTCCATGCTATCTCTCTGGCCCCTCATGGGACTATTTCTAAGTGTTTCAAAGAATTTCTGGGGGAGACTGTGGACTCTGGACTGGGAACCTTCTGGTTTTGAAGTGAATTCCTGCCCACTCCTCTCCAGTACTCCTGGCCCCCTCACAGTGCTACTTTCCTCTTGACCCTTTGCCAGCCCTTCAATCATGCCCAAGATTTTACTCATTCTCTCTCGTGAGATTGAAGGATGGGATTGTGACTGTCTTGCCCATTGTTTATCTTTTTTGTTGAAGGATGAGATTGTGACTGTCTTGCCCATTGTTTATCTTTTTTGTTTGTTTGGTTTTTGGCCACACCCGGCTTGCTCAGGTATTACTCCTGGCTCTGCACTCAGGAGTCACTCTTGGCAGGCTTGGGGACCATATGGGATGCTGGAATTTGAACCACTGTCCATCCTGTATCAGTTGCGTGCAAGGTGAATGCCCTACCACTGTGCAATGGATCCAGTCCCCAAGTATTACTTCTGATGATGCTTAGGAGGCCATACAGGATGCCTGGAATTGAACCTGGGCTAACCAGATGCAAGACAAATGCCCTACTTCCTTGCTATTGCTCCGGCCCTTTTATCAATATTTTTCATGGGCCACACCTCAGGGTTTATGCCTGGCAGGCTCAGGGAACTGTATGGGATGTTGGTGATCGAAGGGTCGACTGCATACAACATAAATGCCCTTTCCACTGTGCTGTTGCTCTGGCCCCTGTTTATCATTCTTAACACCTGGAATGATGCACCTGGGAGATGCCCAATAAATGCGTTTACTGAATGAACTGAGGACTGAAGGCTACCAGTTATTTAACATAGGGGTGCTGGGATCCCGAGAGTACAATGGGTAAGGTGCTGCATCACAAGCATTTGACCCACAAACACTTGATCCCTGGCCGTCCCATTCCCAGTCTCTCCAGGAATGATTCTTGAGCACAGAGCCAGGAGTGAGTCATGAGTACCATTGGGTGTGACCCCCCTCAACTAAAGCAGAATAAAAGTATTATCTAGCTATCGACTGTTGGCCTTAGACACTAAGCCATGGAACCAACAAGTGTTACGGAGGACCAGAAAGGTTGTAACCCAACTTACCTTCAAAATGGTGAAAGGGGTAGGAAAGGGGTTGGGGAGACACAATAGGGTCATCTACAGCAGCTGCCTGTTTTTTCTGGATTGGCTAAGAATGCTACTTTGATGGGAATTCTCTTTAGTTCAGAGAATCAAAGTACAGTATTGTGTGGTCTAATGAGGCTTTGGCTGAGACCCACCTGTCCCAAGTTTCTACACTTCTCTTCAAGGAAAAGCACTTTAAAAAAAACTAATTTGAATCACCATGAGATATACAGTTACAAAGTTGTTCATGACTGAGTTTCAGTCATACAATGTCCAATACCTTTCACCAGTGCACATTTCCTGCCACCAAAGTCCCCAGTTTCCCTCGCCCCACCCCTGACTATGGCAGACATTTTTCTTCTCTCCCCATCTCTCTTTCTCCTCTCCTCTTTTTCCCTTTTAGGCACCGTGGTTTGCAATATTCTTACTGAAGGGGTATCATGCCTATCAACTTTCTTTCAGCACCCAGTTCTTGTCCAGAGTGATCATTGCCAGCTATCATGGTCATGGTAGTCCCTTCTCTGCCCTCACTACACTCCCCTGCTTTTTGTGGAAATCTTCCCACTATGGACTGGTCCTCCTGACCCTCATCTCTACTTTTTGTTCTATTAGTCTATTACTACACTATCTTCTTTTATATATCCCACAAATGAGTGTGATCATTCTATGTTTATCCCTCTCCCTCTAATCCCAAAGCATTTTAGTTCAGTTTGTTTTTAAATTCTACCTACCTATAATCTGCAGTTATATTATTTAAGACATTTGGCCAACTGCCAGAGACCTAACGTGTTAAGAATTCCTGTTAATTAAGAAACATATCCTGTAACGTTAACAAGGTAGAGTGATTTAAATTCAGTGACAATATGAATCAACAAGCCAGTAGGAATTTATTCTTTTTATTTTTCTTCATGCCCTTTGTGTCACTACACGTATAATACAAATACAGTAGTTAATACAAAACTCACATGACCACATATATTATAGTCGTTGTAGAATAATATCTCTTGGTACATAGACCCTTATTTACAGACAATGCCACGTAAGCTGCTCAAACATACAACAGACATTCCTCATGAAGCTTGTGTGGAGACCCAACAAGTTTAGGAGGACACGTTCAGATTTGATTACAAGCACAGTATAATACCTTTGGAAAAAAAAATCCTACCAATGCTTCTTGTTAATTGCTCCTTTGGGAAGGACAGAGAAATGTAGGCTGAGGAATTCAATGGGCAACATATTACTGATCCTGTTTTTATTGTTTAGTAGAATGAAATTCCTTCTGTTTCCAGTGTCTTATTAGAATCTCATAATAGAATTTTTTTCTTCATAAAGTGGCAAAATATTCCAGCATTCACTCCACAGTTCAGAAAATAGAGGGGGAGGGTAGTTCAAGGGTTCTGAATGATGTTAGTGAAGACATTGTGGGTATTTCAATTGAGGCTATTAGCTTTAAGATAGTAACTTCTTTCTAATAATAGCTGGTATCATTTCAAAAGAACTGGATGCTGAAAGGAAATAAAGAAATATGCACATACCCCTTCAGAATTAATATTGCAAGCCACAGTGTCTAGAAGGAAAAAAGAGAAAGAGAGAAATGTCTGCCACAGAGGCAGGCAGGGGAGAGGGTAGTAGGGTGGGCAGGAGGGAAACGGAGACATTGGTGGCAGGAAATGTGCACTGGTGAAGGGTGTTGGACATTGTATGACTGAAACACAACCATGGACAAGTTTGCAACTGTGAAAACATTAAAGGCTTATAAATCTTGTTAAAATAAACGTCTAAAAATCCTAAATGATCCAAAGCCATATGACTTTGCTGGGGTGAAAAACCATAGGAGATTTCACACACATGCGTGCCCCTAAAGACAGTGTGAAAAAGTTGGCTTTAGAACTGGGTCTTAATCAGAGTTAGAGCTGGTTAAGAGAAAGGACATTGGGGGGCTGGAGAGATAGCATGGTGGTAGGGTGTTTGCCTTGCATGAGGCGGACTCGGGAGGGACGTGGTTCAATTCCCGGCATCCCATACGGTTCCCCCACCCTGGGAGGGGGAATTTCTGAGTGCAGAGCCAGAAGTAACTTATGAGCACCTCAGGTGTGGTCCAGAAACCAAACAATTAATCAATAAAATAAAAAAAATAGGGGCCAGAGAGATAGCATGTAGGTAGGGCGTTTGCCTTGCTTGCAGAAGGACGGTGGTTCGAATTCCGGCATACCATATGGTCTCCCAAGCCTGACAGGAGCAATTTCTGAGCATAGGGCCAGGAGTCACCCCTGAGTGCTGCCCAGTGTGACCCAAAACCCAAAAATAAATAAATAATTAGAATAAAAATAAAATAAAAAAAGAAAGAGAAAGGACATGGGGAACTTCTGACACTGTTCTGTGTGGTACTGAATTTGAATCGGAAGCATCCCTAAACTGCCTGGCTCTTCAGGGGCTAGGTGTTTACCCTCTGTCAGGCAGCTAGGGGTAACGTTCTTTCAACTCCAGCCTAATAGAATTCACTTTGGCTTCACATAAGACAGACTTATCTTCTTGAAGACTGAGCTAATTATTTTTTCACCTGGCAAATTCAATCAGATTGACAGGGGAGTGACTCGTGTGGACATTATATGCCCTACCTCAAGCTGTTCTTTTGATTCTTTGTCTAATCTGACTTGTGAGATTAGCTTCAGTCCCAACAGTGTTGATGATCGCGGCTGCCCATGGCATGGCTTGTGAGGGAGGGTAGATGCTAGTGGTCCAAAGGCTTTGAAAATGTACATGAAGGTGGATTGTTAAATGTAAACTTTTAGCAGTCATAAAAATGCCCCTATTGATGGCAGGGGAAAGTAGATTATTTATGACAGTTAAAGAGAAAGTAAAATAAGAATTTTTTGTCTCTCTTTTTTTTTAATTGATCCTGGCAATAACAGTACATTTCTAAAAGGAATTCCAAGAGGTTATGTGTTACCAGTAAGAAATAATGAGATTTTTCTATGATGATCCTTTCTCTTCCTTGAAGGGAGAAAAACTTAGGGACTCAAGAAATAGTTTGTGATCTTAAATGCTTTACTCCCTATATGAGAACTCCATGGACCCTCACTGTAAAGAAGCGGATTTTTCTCTTTACCATGACTTTGTTTTTTTCTGAGAACTGTGAAATATGATAGAAACATTACTTTGAAATGATGATCCCTTCCAAAACAAAAGACTTACATGGTTCCTTTCTCAACTATCTGATGCACTAAAAGAAACTTGGGGATGGAGAGAGAACACAGTGGTTAAAGGTTTGTCTTGCATGCAGTTGACCAAGATTTGATCTCTGGCACTGCATAAGATCCCTGAGTTTCCTCTAAGTGGGATCCTTGAGCTCAGAGCCAAGAGTAAGTCCTGAGCACCTCCAACTATGACCCCCAAAACAAAACAAAACAAAACAAACAATTATCTGGGGCTGGAAAGATAGTATAATGGGTACGGCACTTGCCTTGCATATGCCCAACCCAGGTTTAATTCCCAGCATCCCATATAGAGCAATCAGTTCCATGTCCTGGTTTATTGCCAGGAGTAACCCCCGAGCATGACCATGTGTGGCCTAAAACAAAACAAAATAAAAACAAAACAAAACAAATTGCCCAAAGTTTTTGCTTGGGTGAGGGAGGTTTGAACTGACTCTCTTGGGATCCCTTGTCTTGAGATCTGTGACAAAGCTACATGACCACCCTGGGTGGTGAACTCTCGAAATCTGAGTCAAAGGGGTTCTGTTGGAGCCTGTGGGCACTGGAGCAAGGAATGCTGCTATTAGTGAATCCTTCATCACAATATAGCAAGACTCTTACTTATGTAGAACCCCATAGATACCTTCTGGCCTTAGAATTGTGGCTTATTCTGAGCTACATTCAGGAAACATGAGATCCCAATGGACACTGGTTCAAAAGACACTAGATCCAGTATGCACAAGGTGGGTGAAGATACCCTTCAAAAGACAATTTTCTTTGTACTGTGCAACGAGGAAAATTGTGTAGCTGACATCACAGAGGACCAATCAGTCTTCCTGTGTCCTTGTGGGTGGCAGGTCATTAAACAAACATACTTCCCACTATCCTGGAGCTCTGCTGCCTTCAGGAAAATCTCCCCCATGAACCCTATTTTGTTATGTTAACGGTTTTGTAGTTTATTAAAGAGATCTTTGACTAGAGTAAACACAGCCGATGCTAAAATTTCTTTCTGGTCTGCAACATTATAAAGATGGATGATAATGTGGCTCATTGGGATTGTGCATTGAAGGAACTGTTTTGGATTCTAAATGAATTAAGAGACAGAACATACACAAACACACACAATGTTCTTCCAATTATGTACCTGATGTAAGAATTTGCTCAAAGATAATGTTTTAGAGTTTAGATAATATTTCAGAGTTGGAAAGAAACCTTGAGAGCAAACCACTCATATATATATATATATATATATATATATATATATATATATATATATATGTGTGTGTGTGTGTGTGTGTGTGTGTTGGACCACACTTGGCAGTGCTTAGGGTTTACTCCTGGTGTTGCTAGGGGTATTGGGATCTAAACCTTGGTCAGCTCCATGTTTGTTTGTTTGTTTGTTTGTTTTGGTTTTTGGTCACACCCGCCATCGCTCATGGGTTACTCCTGGCTCTATGCTCAGAAATCGCTCCTGTCAGGCTCGGGGGACCATATGGGATGCTGGGATTCGAACCACCATCCTTCTGCATGCAAGGCAAACACCTCACTTCCATGCCATCCCTCCGGCCCCCTGGTCAGCTCCATCACTCCTGCTCCAAACTCCTCATATTTCTAAGTAAAAAATGAGTTTTTTCTAACTTGCCTAAACTCGATATGTAGATCATTGCAGCATAATACTGACCAGACTATTTGCTTTTTCTCAAAAAATGTGATGAACATTAAATAATCCAAAAATGGAATTATAGAACATTTCATTGATCTAATATTTTCTAGATAGACAAATAATCTCTCTGGAAAAGGTAAGCTGTTTGGGGCATTAAGGCTGGTAAATGCTAATAGTTTAGTAAGATGTTTAATAACAACTTAATTTAATAAAAATTTCAGTGATTACCATTTGAAACACACCTATTGAAGGAGAATATTAATAATTAAAGGATAATTGCACATGAGTAATTGCACTCATAAAGGTTGGAGGCTGATTTTGGCTGGATGGAGTGGGGCGTTAGTTGGTCTGTGTCAAGAATGGATCTTGTCTGGTCTGGTCCTATAGACACTTTGGTACCTGCAGATTTTCTGAATGTGGCCTGTGTGGGTCATCTGTATATGAGGTTAAATTTCACACTGGTATCTCATTCACTGAGTACTGAAAAGAAGTCAGTAGTTTCATGTGTGTGTGTTATGTATCCCACACTCCCAACACACAGCATGCGCTCGTCTATTCTGACCTTGAGCTTTTCAAAGATTTAAAGGTGGAAAGCTAGGTGGAAATAACTTTGTACTTGAACAGCTCATTAACCATTAATGCTGTGAACCTTCTCAGGGTCCCATGTCGAAAGCAGCCTTCAAGAAGTCTTGCTACCTGTTCTTGGCAACTGTCTCCTATCGTAGGCACTAGTGTGAGGGATTATGGGAATGCTGTTTTTTATTGTGTCTGCTGACATAACACTGCAAATGAGCCAACAATAGGAAATGAGCAAGTCAAGGGATAGGTTCTTTGGAAATCTGTGTAAAAAATCACCTATAGGGGCTGGTGCAGTGGCGCTAGAGGTAAGGTGTCTGCCTTGCCAGCGCTAGCCTAGGACGGACCGTGGCTCGATCCCCAGCGTCCCATATGGTCCCCCAAGCCAGGAGCGACTTCTGAGTGCATAGCCAGGAGTAACCCCTGATTGTTACCAGGTATGGCCCCCCCCCAAAAAATCACCAATAAAGATCGATTAATAACACTCACGTAGGGCCTTCTAAATCTTGTCATGAGTGGGTCTGTGTTATTCAAAGCAGAGTGATTTCATGTATGTCTTATTTGACATTTTCTAAACTCAGGAAATTTAACCCTTCTATTATGGGAGGAAAATCTATTTTGATGGTCTGATCCTTTAGAATGTCTTAGTAATATTCCTGCAAACTTAGATAGAAAGACCCTACATTTTATGAAATAAAGCAGGGGCTGGAGAGATAGCATGGAGGTAAGGCGTTTGCCTTTCATGCAAGAGGTCATCGGTTCGAATCCCAGCGTCCCATATGGTCCCCCGTGCCTGCCAGGAGCAATTTCTGAGCATGGAGCCAGGAGTAACCCCTGAGCACTGCCGGGTGTGACCCAAAAAAAAACCACAAAAAAAAAAAAAAAAAGCTAATATATAGTTGCCTAATATCTTACAGCTATAGCCTTAAGAAGCACTGTATGGAAATGCCATCAGTTTAAAGGTAAATCATCAAAATTTCATTCTTTCCCTTTTGATACTGCTTATTACTCATGGGACAATCTCTCTAGCTCCAGAGAGGAGAATTTCTTAGTTTTGATCTCAAAGGGTTTGGTTATGTTAAGATTTTCATGGCTGCCAGAGTGACACAGGAAGCTGAAAGGCACCATGGGAGACTGTGTGTAGAACACACACAGATACACAAACACACACACAGTACCTGACTACCCCTACCCACCTACCTGACCCCAGAACAATTCAAGAGACCATTAATAGGATTACTCACTCTTCTGAATACTCACACTTGTCCTCTCCCTGAGAAGCACAGAGAAAGAAAGTTACTCTGCTCAGTGGTAGATGGAAGGTGTAGACAGAGCCACATCCCAGAGAAAGCTGGAATCCAGGCCCACACTTGTGGAAGAGACCCCAACTTTCCATGTCTAAGGAGATCATAATCTTTAAAAAAAATAAAATTCACTCTGGCTAGTTTGATCTGCTTTGATTTTGGGACTGTCCCTTAAACTAGTCATGCCTCACAAACTGTCATTTCCTAAAAGCAGAGCTAGGAGCTTTGTACGAGTTTTCTAATGAAAATGAAATGTAAACAATCATGCCAGCTTCTGATTTACTTAACATCTTCAGCAAACTTGAATTGTGCTTGTGTCCTGTTCTAGGTGGAACTTCTATCCTAAAGACTCTTTGAGTCTAAACCTCGAGGAGAATTCTTGGAGTCCTATTGCTGGAGCCACGGTGAGAAGACAAGGGTCCAGATTCATGTCGTGTTGATACCTAGGGTTGACAGTTGGTTCAATGAGACATCTGGAAGTCATCGATTCTGGGTGTGGAGTTGTTTATTATCCATATACACAGGCTTGTACGACTTGACTATCATTTACATGAAAACTAAGAGCAATGAAGACCATTGGAGAGAACCAACAAATCAATCTCTGGTAGTAAGGCACAACCTGAGAATGTAATGGTTTTGTAGCTTTAAAAAAGGAAAGGATATCTTTTCCCCACCCTGAATCACAATGAAGAGTCAACCCATGGAACATGCTCCCGTTTGATTGGTTACTAACAATGGTAACAAACATCCAATGAAATGCTGATCTGAGTTTATGATCGAGCCTCAGACATGACTCTTTAGGACAGTAGGAGATGCTTGGGGCCCTTTTGGGTGGCATATGACTTAAATGAATGCTATATAATTGGACTATTCTGTGCCTGGTGCAAGTCAATACTGATACAGTTATTTAGAGATGAGTTCATTGCTGTTTCATCCTTATCTGATGAAATTAGTTTTTGGCAGTTCAGCTAAGGAAAAGTGTGGGAGTGAAGGGATCAGAGCCTCTATAGATGTGCTGAACTAGCCATGAGGGCGAGGCATCTGCCTCAGGAGAGATGAACGTTGAATCTGGGACTGACTTCAAACAGGGCAACAACGTCTTTCCCACAGCCAAAGTGAAAGGTTGCATGTTGGTGCAACCATGAAAGTTTTAGCTGGGTTTATGTCTATATACAGTGCTTTTCGTTGGGAATGCTTAGTGACTAGCAAGCAATTAAAAATGCTTTTTCCCCCCTCTCAAAGTGATGCTTTGGCACAACTACCACCAGGAAAGAAACTGGACATGGAAATGGAGAAGCAGAGAGAATGAGAGAAAAATCTACCGATAAGGTAAAGCCATACCACTTAAACAGGTGTGGACATTGGAACAGATGCCTGGTTGGTTTTCATGGGAACTAAGTTCCTCTGTAAAATCCAAGTTCAAAAATCCCATAATTGCTTGCCCAGAGCACCATCTGCACTCCAGGGCTCCTCAGTTCCTGACTTGCCATCACCCACTTTTGACAACCATATGCACAATGCTATGGATTACTTCAGCGAACTTGGGTTCCTGTGCACAATTAGGTCACATGACTGCGGGGTGGGAGATGCCCAGATGAACACTAGCAGGAAGATTACTTGGATGTCTCCTCCCTTTGATCGGCACAAATAGAAAATTCAACTTGGTAGCTTGCCTGCTAGAAATTGCTATGAGGTTCAGGCGTGATATGCTTCTGTGCTCTGATGTGTTACTGCCACTTACCATCTCTATTTGTTTGTTTATTTGTTTTGGGCCCCATTCAGCAGTTCTCAGGGGTTATTCCTGGCTCTGCACTCATTCCTGGCAGTATTTGGGGGACCATATGGGATGCCGGGAATCGAACCCAAGTCAGCTGCTTGCAAGGCAAATGCCCTCCCTGCTGTGCTATCGCTCAGGCCCCACCCTCTCTCTTTTGAAACTATCTGGCTTGTGTCAATTAGTGGAAAGTTTTCAAAGATGTGATCACTTGAAACTCCAGTGCTCAACCCAGGAGCAGAGAACTCACACTCTTGTTCATGTTTAGGAGAGGGTTTTCTTAAGGCATGAGGTATATAGATAAGATGTCTGACTCTCTGGATCTGACCTGGGATTTTGACTCGAAGAACTTTGAATGTCCACACCTTCCTCAGAGAAGCAGGCATGCCTTGTCCCAGCATCTGTCCCAGCAGTAGCCCCAAGAAGCATCCTCACCTTATCAAGGTGACCTTGTGTTTAGCTGTCTTTAGGTTTTTCCAAGTACACACTGGCTCTCTGTAGGCCCACTTGAACAAAGCACAGCATCCTTTCTGTCCCTGCCTATCTTGTGACCCAGCTTCCAGTGACAGGTAAGGCCACAGAGCTCCAGCTCTGAAGGACAATGGTGTCCTTGCTTGGGAAAGCAGCTAGAGGAAGCTCTCACCGACCAATCATAGGATCCCCCATAACCGCAGTACCTAGCCTTCAGCTCACCCACCTTCACAATGCTTACCTCTCCTGAAAGACCGACAGGAGCCCCTCCAAACCTTTCTAAACCAGGTAGCAAACACTGTGCTCTGGGTGGCACTTCTAAACAAGTTGGCACAAAATGAAGAGTGACGTTTGGTCTCTGGTGGAGGAACCATGACTTGTCTTTCCTCCAAGGGCCCAGGATTCCCCCTGGACTCAGGGTCCAGGCTGGGTCTTCAGCATGGTGTCCTCATAATGACCTGTTGCAGGGGCAGCTGTGGCCTCCAAAGGCAAGCCCTGTTGCTGGTAGCCATAGTTGACGGTGCCACACGGGAAGTGACGCAGCCGGAAGAGAGGCACGTCCTTCATGTTGGCCGTCAGCGAAGAAGGTTCTAGAAGCAGAGAGGCACCTGGAAGTCGGCCAGGTGCCATGTTGGGTGGGACAGTACAGCTTCCCTCAGAGACCAAGTCCCCCCTGTCATGTGGATCCTTCTTCACGGGAGGATTGTGCTTTCTGGTGGGTTTCTCTGCAAACCAGGAGCCATACGTTGGGTTCCATAGACTGGTGGGTTTGTTTCTGGATCCATGAACTTTGTGTAGCTCTGAGGGTGGGTTGGCCTGAGAGAAGGCAATATTCACATGTCCACCTTCTCCAGCTGGTCCTCTCGCCACTCGAGCAGAGAACTCTGCAGCTGGCGGCTTCTTCAGACCCTGGCCTGAGGAGGTGGATGGCAGAGGGGCCAGGACAGTGGGCTCCTGTCCTTCTGGCTTTGCTGGTGGAGGAGACACTAGCAGAGGAGGGATCCCTTCGGAGTCTTTGGGCCTCATGGGCACTTTCTCTTCCTCTTCCAGGAGTGGCCCATATTCTATTGGCAAAGCTGTGTTGATCACATCTGGATCCTAGAGTTGGTTGGAAGAAACAAACTGATCAGAACTTGGAATAGCTGACCAAACTTGGGCTCTAGATAGAAGATCCCTTCATGACCCAACTCTCATTCTAACTCATTTTTACAAATGGAGAAACAATTGCTTCTTAGGACTCTTAATTTCTAAGCACAGAAGCACAAGGAGTGACCAGAAATTAGCTGTTATTCTTGAAGAATACAGAGGGTAACCAAGGGGAAGTGCCTTAGAAAGAAGTGTGGACAGTGGGCTTGAAAGCCCCAATTATCAGGGTTCAAGAATGAGTCAGGAAAGATTTCAAGAGATGACCTTTGTGAAAAATTTTATGGGTTAATGGATTTAAACATATATATGTTTATATATGCTTATAGACCGTATTTTCCGGCATATAAGATGACTTTTGAAACAAAAAAATGTCAACCGAAAATTGGGGGTCGTCTTATACGCCAAGTATATCCCGAAAAATGTTTCAATATGCCGCTAAACGAAAATTGTCTGAATGTTGCCACAAAACAAATTTTCCAACTCGATCCTGCACCAATCACTGCCAGGCTGCTCGGACCGCCTCTCTAACTCAGCCAATCCAAGCAGGCTTTTGATGCATGCAAATTAGACAATGTTCTGGACCCAAATCTACACTGTCAAAAGCCTGCTCAGATTGACCAGAGTCAGAGAGGAAGTCTATTCCAGTAGAACCTTTGAACCTTTGCTTGTTGTGATTGGCTCACTGTGGTGCATACAGTTGCAGCACAGGAACGTTCTGTCTGATACAGCGAATATAGGCCTAAACCTATGTTTTAACTGCAAAATTAGGGGGTCGTCTCATACGCCTGGTCGTCTTATACGCCAGCAAATACGGTATATAAACTGATGTTTTTATATAAACATTTTCAATAAGATTATTCCAACTAAAAAGAAGAGCTTCACTTTTTAACTTTGTGTGTGTGTGTGTGTGTGTGTGTGTATTTGCATTTGTGTAAGGGATGAAGAACAGAGGGCAATGGGATGATCAGGACAGCAATGCAAGCTCCCTGCTGACTCACCAGCTTTAGTCTTAATTCTCTCCCCAGCCAACTCCCACTTCCATCATTGCAATGGGTTCCATGAGATTGTGACTTTTTCTGGTTTTCCTCACAACACAGTGATTGCTCTAGCAAGTTTCATTGGGTGAGGTCTTTCCAGATACTGAGGATTACTGAGGAGCTCAAGAAAACCTTTACAAAGCCCACTCATCAGCCTGATCATCCCCTTTACAGCAGCTCACTGTATACTAGGGCAGTTTCTCTTCAACTGTTTCCAATGTCTTGGTTTACACAAACCCTTAAGAGCCCCTGGACAGTCATAAAGGGGTCTGAATGTTTAAGGGCTGAAAAATCAGTTAGAAAGGACCCATTGATAAGTGTCATTTAGAGGCAGTTGCCCAAGGACTATATAAACCCCTGACTCCAGTGTGGGATTGTGGGAGGAAGGATGGTGGTAGTGGTTGTTTGGTTGTTTCTCCTGCTGGTTTCTCCTGGCTCTTTCCCCCGACAATGGCTGCATTTCCCAGATGGCTTTGCTAGGAAAACTGTTTCTGCCCTGTAGCTCCTCCTGCCTTTTCCCTCTCCTCTGGTCCTCTCTCTGACCGACCTCTCACCTTGGTCCTAACCCCAGTTCTCTGTCTTCCTCTCTCTGTCTAGGGATTGGTTGTAAGGCTCCTGGCTTCTTTACCCTGCCTGTCCCCCTATTAAACCAGGTCTCCAGAAAACTCCCCCCTCCTTTTTTTTTTTTTTGGTCAGAGCCATGCCGGCTAGGCCTTGGGCAATGGGCTCTGGAACCGACTCTCAACCCTTTTCTATCCACAACATCCAAGCTGGGTGAGTACTATACCTCAAGTTCATAATGCTTTTGATCTTGATTTACTGTCTTTTGATTTTCTTTTATTCTTCTGTTCCTTCTCTGTTGTTCATTCTATGGGGAAGTCATTCTAAGTCTGCCTATATAGAATGCCGAGATTTTAGCATGGATGTATATACATTGGAGGGACTAGGAAATCACCTCAGTGTATATATATTTAAGTGGGTGTATGCCACTAATATCAGACCAGAGTATTCTAAATGTCATATGATTTAGGGTTCTCTGAAGGAACCCTAAAGAACTTGATAGACAAGGTCCCTTGTCTATCTGAGACAGTTTTCCTGCTTTGGATGGAAAAGATTGTAGGGATAGATCATGAAGCTAGTGAAATAACTATAGCTATTTAAAAATAACTATTTGGGGGCCGGGCGGTGGCGCTAGAGGTAAGGTGCCTGCCTTGCCTGCGCTAGCCTTGGATGGACAGTGGTTTGATCCCCCGGTGTCCCATATAGTCCCCCAAGCCAGGAGCGACTTCTGAGCACATAGCCAGGAGTAACCCCTGAGTGTTATCAGGTGTGGCCCTCCCCCCAAAAAAAACTATTTGAAAATGTTCATCTGTGGTCGCCATCAAAATGAGGGGATGTGGAGAGGGAGAGGTTTGTTGTGTGGTTTCTCCAAACTCTCTGGATAAAGAGAATCTCAGGAATGAGAATCCAGAGCAATGCAGAGGAAGAAGACACCAAAGCAGAGAGGAGGGAAACAAGGCAGGCCCTAGAACAAGGAGGGTTGGGGGGATGGGGGTGTGGAGTGTGGGAAAGGAGTGAAAGAATCCAGGGAGTAGGACCTCAAATCCTCCTTGAGTGGAGGGCAGGGTGAAAAGGGTGTGAAGACAGAATCAAATTCAAGGGAATCCCCAGGGAGAGTCTCTCTTTTCATAAATGGGGTGAGCAGAGACATTTAGCTAGGATCTAAAGGAGGAGGAGGGGTGTAGCCCGGGCCCTTCAGAGACAGGTTTGAATCCCCTGACTCTCATGCACACCAAATGGAGTCCCAAAAAGGAGGCTCCCTGTAGGCTTAGCAACCCTTTTCCCTGCTGGGGGAGAAAAAAAAAAAATAAATGTCTGTTAGAGCAAGTACCTTGTACATCACAACAAAGTCCACCTTTTGTATTCTCCCTAGTCACGTCCCCCTAGTCACAGAGGTCACAGACCTGACATGCTGCACTTATATCTGACAGGTAAGGCCCTCCCTTTCTCTTTGTTCAAGCTTTCCTCGTAGGTAAGTAAATCCTATTAACTGTGTACCTGTTTAAATACTCCTTCTCCCTGATAATAAATTGAATCGTCTCACGGCAGTGACTCCAGAAGGCCTTTCTTCAAACACCTCCAATCCCTGCTTTCCACCCAGCCCTAAGCTGGCCTGAGCGAGGTCGCAAACTTGCCCAGGATCTAACACTAACGGCCCTACGTCTTTTACACAGGGGGCTCTGCTTAGGCCCAGAGAGACTTCTGGGAAACTATGTGGAAAACGGGCCATTCTATGTACCTCAGTGAGGAGAAAAAGCAAAATGATGAATGATGATGCTTATTACAGATGTTCTCCTGTTGCTATGGCTGAGGTTTATATTTCCCCCAGATTCCTTTGCCCTCTCCTCCCTGAGCCCCCTTCTCACTCCTTGGACGTTCAGTGTAATAATTATACACTGTTAATGACTTCACATGATTATTTCTCCAACTAGTCTCCAAACATGGGGAAGCAGGTGTTTCCCACACATCTTTCAAACTCCAGTTGTGCCTAATAGAACAATAAGTAATAAGGGACATGGGGATTTCGTTAATATTTGTGGGTTGAATTAATTTCCTAATCGCCCCTCCTCATGAGTGAGGGAGGACAAAAGTGTGCCATAGAGACAGGATGTGGAGAGGATTGGAGAGAGCAGGAGGAAAACTGGGGGCTTTGGTGGACGGAAATGTGCACCGGTGAAGGGTGTTGGATATTATATGACTGAAACTCAATCAGGAACAACTTTGTAGCTGTGTATATCATGGTGATTCAATTAAAAATTTTATTAAAAAATAAAGAATGTGTCAGTCCTAGTATTTATTTACAAAATTGGCCAATCCAGCTTTGCAATCATTTTACTTAAGAGGCAATTAATGTTCAGTCGCACGCTCATAACTTACTTGCTGACTAGTTTCACTTTTACTTTTGATTTTAAAATTGCCATTAGAATGACTTTTCCACAGAATGTTGGCTGGGGTTTCAGGGTGATGATGGTGGTGGGGGTGATGTTAGTACCTGGGTGCAGTATTCAATCCTTTCCAAAATGATGGCAAAGTTGGGTCTGTCTTCAGGCTGATGTTGCCAGCACTGGGTCATTATCCGGTATCTGAAAGAACACACACAATCATTACATCAGGGGACATGAGTAAAAAAATACATCTCTTCCAATAAATTTCTTTTCTTAATTTTGATTTTGTTTTGGGGCCACATCTGGCAGTGCTCAGGGTTTACTCCTGGCTCTGCACTCAGAAATCACTCCTGGAGTCTACGGTCATACCACCCTGAACGCGCCCGATCTTGTCAGAAATCACTCCTGGAAGGTGGGGTGTGGGGTATATGAGATGCTGGGGATCAAACCTGGGTCAGCCGCATGAAAGGCAAAGGCCCTACCTCTGTGCCTTTACTCCAGTCCCTAATTTTGATTTTTGATGAAGACACAATGGTCTTTCATAGTTAGGTTTTAGGCATACTATATTCCAACACCAATCCAACCACCAGTGTCAACCTCTCTCCACCAATGTCCCACATTCTTCTCCCTCCAGCCTGCTTCTTTGATAGGCACATTAAAAAAAAAACAAAAACAAAACACATTTGGTTGTAGGTCCAAAGGGTGGAACTCAACCAAGACGCCTGTGGTTGGCATCTGCTGCCCTCTGCTGATGGGACACGGAATCTTCCCTGGTGTAAAGGTCTGAGGAAGCTCAGGAGTCCATCTCCTCCAAGTCTTTACAACATATAAAGTCCCCTCACTTCACTACAGAAATTTCTAATAATATTCCCTAATATGATGGCAGAAAGGAGACTAAGGATGCTAGATGGGATGGCAATAATTGGTGTCCCCATTTAAAGGGGACTTAAGACAAGACATAGGGAAGCAAGAGTGGAGTCTGGGACATGCTTCTAGGACTTGTCCAGTGAGTCCATAACCTGTAGTCCAGACAATATTGTCATTGTTTGTTTGGCTTGATGATATTACTCTTTTCCAGGGGCTGTAGTCTAGACTAGCCCATTACATTGAGGTCAGCTCACAATGTTCTAGAAGGTTCTACTCAGTGAGCTCAGCCATCTCCTCTTGAGTTTAACATAAAACCATCCTGGGTTGGTGGGAGTGGGTAGGGAGCACAGCAGGTAAGGTATTTGTCTTGCACAGGGTTGACCTGGGACAAACATGAGTTTGATCCCTGGCATCCCATATGGCCCCTGAGCCTGTCAGGAGTGATATTTGAGTGCAGAGCCAAGAGTAACCCCTAACCCACCCCCCCACAAAAGAATTATGGGGTTGCAGCTAGTTTTTGAGGAGAAAAATGAGCACAGTCACTTATAGAGAGTCATACACGGGTCCAGGGCAGTTCTTCGGTGGGTCCATCCGTCCTCCGCTGGTGACAAACTCTAGAACTTCCTGGTTGCTTTTGCTGGGGTATGGCATGTATCCAAGGGAAAATATCTCCCACAGCAGTACTCCAAAGGACCTGCAGAGAGGACAGAGAGTGTGGGTACGAGACACACAGGTGTGAGTAGGGTGTTGTAATGAAGACACACAGCATCACACGGCTGCAGCACAGATGCTGCGAAATCTTTATGCTTTTAATCATGTATTCCCACAATAGAAAAACACAGATAATGGAAGAAAAATGAACAAGAGTAACCCCCACACTAGTACACATGTGCCATTTGTTCTAGTCAAGTTTCTGCATTTAGATCTTTTTACTGAAATGGCAGTGATAACTAATAGGAGATTTTGAATCTGGATTTTTTTTGCACATTAGCATAAACATTCTCTATACTAACAAAAAGATTTTAGAAAATGAATCTTTATTTTAAAGCAGTTTATTTATTTATTTATTTATTTTATTTATTGGTTTTTGGGCCACATTCGGTGATGCTCAGGGGTTACTCCTGGCAGGCTCAGGGGACCATATGGGATGCCAGAAATTGAACCAGGCCTGTACCGGGTCAGCTGCATACAAGACAAAAGCCTTACCACTGTGCTATCTCTCTGGCTCTTAGAAAACAAATTTTAATTGATTGGAAATCATTCTTGTGAGTGATGGAACTTAATCTGCTTCTTATGTTTTGATTTTTTTTCTATTTTTAAAGTATTTAAGGAACTGTGAAAAACACCTTGGCGCAGCTTTGTGAGTATTATTTCCTTTTGATAAATTCTCCAATGTTAGGATTAGAATAACCTAGTAACATCATAGATCACTCTTTTGAAATGGGAGCTCAATATAGAAACATAGGAATAATCTTAACATATTCTGCATTTGGGTTTGGCTCTGTACTCAGAGATCACTCCTGGTAGTGCTTGGGGGACCATCTGGAATCCTGGGGATCAAAACCAGTCAGCTGCATGCATGGCTGTACTGTCTCTCCAATCCCCTCCAAGTATTTTATTTGGTTTCTTTTGTTTGTTTTCTTTTGTTTTGTTTGGGTCACACCCGGCAGCACTCAGGGGTTACTCCTGGCTTTCCGCTCAGAAATCGCTCCTGGCAGGCTCGGGGGACCATATGGAATGCCGGGATTCAAACCACCGTCCTTCTGCATGCAAGGCAAAAGCCTTACCTCCATACTATCTCTCCGGCCCCAGTATTTTATTTCTTATTTGCTTTAAATCACTTTTTATTTTTCTGATTTATTTGATGCCAAATGTTGATTCTAGGACCTCCTGCATGTAAAGTGAGGCTTTTTCTACAGAGTTCCAGTCCTGGATCTTAAATACATTTTCAAATAATTTTTTCATGTCCCCAAATCAACTCCTTTGATAGTTTGACTAAAAACTGCACTTCTTTTGACCTAAGAGTTATCTTTGTTTTCATATTTGATTGTAGCTTTCATAAATATTACTTCAAATATGAAGGAACATTACTCTCTCCAAAGAACATAAAATACTTTGACAAAACCTTGGTGAAACTTCAGATGCTTGTGAGGAGAATTGGGCCAATCTAAAGTACTTTTAGGTGAGAAGATGAAAGCAAAGACTATTTTAAATCTAATTCAACACAGAGTGAAATACATCATTTGATCACCTCATTTCACTTCTTACAAATTGCCTGCTACATGTATATTCTTTTCCAGTCATCTTTCTGCCTCCAAGGCAAAGCAAAAGAACTAAAATGTGGCCAGAAATTAGCAGCAAGGCCAAAAGAATCCCCGTGCTATGTTTTCTGCCTGTCAAGATAGAGTGATCAGAGTAATCTTTCAGAGAACTGCAAATAAAAGCTTCTTTGTGTGTGTGTGTGTGTGTGTGTGGGGGGGTCACACCCAGCGGTGCTCAGGGGTTACTCCTGGCTCTTTGTTCACAAATCACTCCTGGCAGGCTCGGGGGACCATATGGGATGCTAGGAATCAAACCTGGGCCCGTCCTGTGTCAGCTGTGAGCAAGGCAAACACCCTACTGCTGCGCTATTGCTCTGATCCCAGAAGCTTGTTTTTTTTACTTTTCTTGTTCAATGGAGCAAGAAGCAGTGTCGGTCATAGAACTCTGTTCCTTTTAGGTAGATGGAGGGGTCAGAATGAACAAATAGGAATAAGGGACATCTGGTTAAATTTGAGTCCCAGATAATACTTGTGAGTTTATCCCAAATGTTGACTAGAATATACTTAAAAAAAAAATCACACAACCTGGCATTTGTATTTAATCTAAAAGTTCTATAGAAAAGTAAAAATTCACACTTCCCCTTCAGATGATTTTATAATCACCTATAACAGAACCGAACCAGGAGACGCAGGCCCCCAAAGTTGGCACCAGAGCATTTAAAATCCAATCTAAACAAATATTCTTGAAAGCCCCTCGTTTCTCATGGATTAAACTGGATCTCGAGGAAATGAGAAAAATCCTTAAGTGATTACCGAGGAAATGCAAAGCAGTTTGAAATCAATGAGGTTCATATAATCTGATGAAGAGGGGTTGAAGTCGTGAATTGTGCTGAGCTGCTTGTCAGTCTCTTATGAGTTTATTTTTGTGGTGGGGAGGCCGTCCTAGCAGGGCTCAGGAGGCTCAGAGCTTGTTCTAAAGATTCCCGGCCAACCAGACCCACAGTTCAACCCAAAGGTCCAGGATTTGGTGCTGCCCTGGACCTGCACTGTTAGAAATAGGAAGGGCCACATCAGAAAGTGGGGGACCATGAGGTGCTGGGTATAATGAGAGAGCCAGGTTTGTGTCTTAACCTCTGTACTATGTCTCCATCCTTTTATCAGCTTTTTATTTTATTTCTTTGGGGGGGGGCACTCCAGGCAGTGTTCAAGACTTATTTAAGGCTCTGCACTCAAGGATTTTTCCTGGTGGGGTTCAGAGGTGTTGGGGATTAAACCTGGTTGGCTGCATCAAGACCATTGCTCTACCTGCTATACTATTCCTCCACGGTCCCCTCATCATCAGTCTTTTAAAACTAAAACTCATTTCCTTTCTTCACAGTCTGCATGCACATGCAGAGGATGATGCAGGACCCCAAAGTTACCAGCCTGACTGGATCTGAGCAATACTACAGTGGACAAGGCACTTACTTAGCTTGCATGTGACCAACCCAAGTTTAATTCCCTGATACCCTAAATGGCTGCCGAACCCACCAGGAATGATACTTGAGTTAAGAGTATGGAGTTGGGGCTGGAACACAGGGGTATGGGTATTTGCCTTGCACATGGCCAACCTGAGTTCAACCCTGGCATCCCTGGTCACCTGAGTGCTGCCAGGAGTGATTTTTGAGTGTAGATTCAGGAGTAACCCCTGAGTACTGCCAAGTGTGGTCCAAAAACCAAAAACCAAAACCAAAACAAAACAAAACAAAAAAGTCAGGAGTAACCCCAAACCCAAACAAAACCAAACAAAAACACAGCTGACAATGCCACTGTCTCCGGAAGCTCTTATTTGAGCTCCAGTCCCATAGGTGAGAGGCCCCTCTGTGTCCTCACTGGCCCTATCTGTAAGGCAACTCTGACTTAATGAATCACCCAAACTCTTCCTGCACCCACAGCTTCACTGCCTTTGTTCTTTTCAGCCCATGGGGGCATACATGAAGCTGAGCTGCAAACCCCACTGCACTCTAACCTTTCCCCTCTGACCTCACTTAAGAGCCATCAGGGATATCCTGTGTGCCACAGAGGGACTGGTATGCCTCTTCTCCCTGCCTTCTCCTGCCACCTCTTAGCCTACTTTCACCCAGAAAAGTGCCATTTTCTCATGGGTGTCCCACTGCCACCTGCGCAGAGATCTCTGGCCAAATGCCCAGAGATCAGGAGAGAAGAAACACCAATGGACCCTTCTGGCTGCCTCCCCACCAAATATGTCCATTCTGGGAGTTGAGTTTGGAGGCTTCCTGCTTCCCTCCTGCTTCCCTCCTGCCTACCCCTCAGCCTTCACCCAGCTGTGCCCACCACTGGCCCTTCACACTGGTCCCTCAAATCTTCTCCTGGACTGTCTGTTGTACAAGGCTTGGAAGTACGCCTCCTCCATACATCCCTTGCAATGTATTCTCCCACCATCTCCAGAGATTTTATTCTTCTCCTTGGACATGCCCAGAATCTTGATGCTCCTGGGCTGAGGTGTCATGATGATGTGTTTGGTTGCCTGTTGAGTCTATGGTGCTTTCATTCCGGAAATGTTAGCCCTTCTGTTCTGGGAAATCTTCAGTTATTTTGATGATGTTTGGATTCTCTTAATTTCCTCTTCTTACTCTCCCCAGACCTCCTATTTGCTGGTTAATTAGATCTGTTGTTTTAATGTCTTATTTTTTTTCTTTTCCTGCCTACATATATCCCATCTGCTTATGGTGATTTTATTTGAGCAGAATTTGCTCCATCCTGTCTTCCCAGCTTGCTGTTACCTTGGCATTTTTATTGTCATATTTTAGAACAGTTTCAGCATGTAAAGACATCACACAAATACATGACTTCCCTCCTACTACAGACTCTCCTATTTTTAGAACAATACGGGACATTGGTGACAATTCACAAGCCATCAGGAAGGCACCAGCTTGTATGCTAAAACCCGGAGCTCTTTAGCTCTCCGTGGTTTTCCCAGCCTTTCCTGTCCCTCTCAGTTATGAACTCAGCAGTGTGTCTCCTAGAGTTGGCGACTCTTCTCCGACTATGCTCAGTGAGAACTTTGGCTACTTCCCAGACTCTCCTTGCTTGGGACGATCTAGTTAGGAAGAGGAGTGTGGCTCAGGGATTCTACATACAGCACGTCAGGTTGCGATTTGTGGTGTTCCCTGAGATGAAAACAAGGCTCTGGGGTGCAGAAAGAAAGTTCCTGGAAACCACACACCATTTGATTCAGAACAGAATGCAGCTTTGAAGGTCGTCTGCCCACTGCTTTGACCTTGCTCCTGGCCCAGGCAGTCCAGTCGCTTCCTCTTCCCTCTTCCCTGTGCACTCAGTATTGATACTCACACGTACCTTGCTGCCATGTGCCCAGAGATCACAGAGATCACACACTTTGTTGTGCCCGTGGTGACTCCAGGCAGAAGAACCACTGGGATTACATGCGAGGTGGTGCCAGGAGTCCAATGCACAGCCTCATCCTTGCAAACTTAATGCTCTGCCATCAAGTTACAGCCCCTAGCTCCAAAGAGATGTGTTCTTCTTGCAGACAAATGGGAAAAACCATATGGACAAACTGACAACTCAAGAGGGCCAGAAAGATGGTACAATGGGAAGGGCTCTTGCCTCTCCTGTGCCTGACTTGGCACCACAGATAGGTCCCCAAGTCCCATCAGGAGTGCTCCCTTAGAACAGAGCAGGAGTGATCCCTGAGCATTGCCGGGTGTGGCCCAAAAGAAAAAAAAAACGATTTACAAATAGATCCAGCAACCTCACTCCTGGATATTTATTCAGAGGAAATGAAATTCATATCCGAGGTGCTTTCTCCAAACCCTCACTGAATCATCAGTTACTATATATAATAGAAAGAAACCATCTAAGTGTCTGTTGACAGGTGATCAAAGAGAAATTGTGTGTGTGTGTGTCTGTGTCTGTGTGTGTGTGCGCACGCACGCATGCATGCACAGTGAATATTATCCACCCTAAGGAAGTCCCAGGGAAAATTCTGCCATTCTAGCAACACAAAACCCCCAGGGGGACAGAAATACTTTTGCTTTTAGCCTTCCCACATGGGGGAATCTCCCTGCCTAGAGTGTGGGACCATCTGATCCAAGGGCACCCTTTGAGGTGCCTGGGGAGATGGAGGAAGGTTGCACTCTCACCACATAAATACTCACCATGTGTCTGTTTTGGAGGTGAAGATGCCCTCCATGAAGGCTTCGGGGGGCATCCACTTGACAGGCAGCATGGCACAGCCTCCCTTTCGGTAGTAACTGGCTCTGCAGGAGAAGAGAGAAACCCAGCTGGATTGGATGGCCTCACCAGATTCTCAGGGCAGTGTAAGATTGTGGGGTTCACAATAGCCATCCGTCAAATGACTGAAATCAAGGGGGTCCGTTGTGCAGAGAAAGAGGCAGAGACAGAGCGCGGGAGTCCTTCAGAAGGGGATGTCACGGGCCCGAAGAGATAGCACAGCGGCGTTTACCTTGCAAGCAACCGATCCAGGACCAAAGGTGGTTGGTTCGAATCCCGGTGTCCCATATGGTCCCCTGAGCCTGCCAGGAGCTATTTCTGAGCAGACAGCCAGGAGTAACCCCTGAGCACCGCCGGCTGTGACCACCCCCCCCCCCCCAAAAAAAGAAGGGGATGTCACGAAATAGTGACAAAACAGTCTACAGGAGGCAGGAGGGACTGAAAGCAGTGGATGAACACCACTGGCAGAAGACAAGGGCAAGTCCAGCTGTCTGATGGGTTTGGCTTATTTTGATCCTGATGTGCACAGCCCGTGTCTAATAAACACACATTGATGTGGGAGACAGATGGGGAAGCTGAGAGCTGGCTGTGTCTGCATTGGGTACACTGGATTCCCCTTCCCACCCTCTGGGTCTAGTGTGTGAGTTCAAGGTAGGCATCACCAACTAATCCAGGCTGCTACCTCTTGAGTACATAGTGTGGCAGGACAGGACAGAACAAGGCTGGGGTGGCATGTTAGTGTGCATGGGCACAAGAGTGAGGACATAAGGTCAGGACTGCATTCAGGACACAGTGCTGAGCACAAGTACAGGGTGGGCTCATGCTTTTCTTTCTTTTTCTTTTTTTGGTTTTTGGGCTACACCCAGTGACACTCAGAGGTTACTCCTGCTTAAGTGCTTAGAAATCGCCCCTGGCTTGGGGGACCATATGGAATGCCAGGGGATCGAACCAAGGTTCGTCCCGAGTCAGTCCCGCATATAAGGCAAATGCCCTACCACTGCGCCATCACTCAGACCCTTCTTTTCTTTATCTTATTTCTGTTTTGTATTTATTTATTTATTTATTTATTTAAGCACCATGGTTACAACATGGTCATACTTGTGTTTCGCCATAAAATGGATACCCCTCTTCACCAGTGCAACTTTACTGCCACCAATGTTCTTCATTTTCCTCCTCCCCATCTCCTGCCTGTCTTCAAGACAGGCTTTGTATTTCTGTCTCTATCAATGTCATAGTAATTGTTGTGTAGTTATTTCTCTAACTGCACTTACCACTCTTTGTGGTCAGCTTCATATCATGGCTTATCCTTCTGACCTACATCTCTATTGTTTCTGGGTATTATTACCATACTGTCTTTTATTTTTTTTATATCCCACAGGTAAGTGAGACTATTCTGTGTTTTTCTCTCTCTCTGACTTATTTCACTCAGCCTAATAGCCTCCATGTCCATCCATGTATAGGAAAATTTCATGACTTCATTTTTTCTAACGGCTGTGTAGTATTCCATTGTGTAGATGTACCACAGTTTCTTTAGCCTCTCTTCAAAGCAGCACCACCTCCTGTTGTCCTGGTGGAGTGAGCCAGGAAACCTAGTTTCCTGCCAGCTGCTGAGAGTAAAGAATCACTTAAGTACAAGTGACCATTTCCAACTATTATAGTCATAGTAGTTCCTTCTCTGACTTTACTGCACTACTTCACTATTTGTGGAAAGTTTCCTATCATGGACTGGGACTTCTGGTCCTCATCTCTAATGTTTCTGGATATAATTATTATGCTAACTTTTTTTCTTATATCCCAAGGGTGAAAAATTGAGAAAGAGAAAGGGGGAGAGAAGTAGGGAGAGAGAAGGAGAGAGAGAAGGAAAGAGAGAAGAAAAGTGTCTGCCATCGAGGCAGGCCGGGGGTAGGGGGGAAATTGGAGACATTAGCGGAACAATATGTGCACTGGTGAAGGGTGTTGGGCATTGAATGACTGAAACAAAGTCATGAAAATCTTTGTAACTGTGAAAGAAAACTCAACAACCTTGTAACCACATGCTTAAATAATTTAAAAAATACCTTAAAAAAAAGAAATGGTGAATGGAATTGTCAAAAATAAATCATTCAATGTTAATTTTTTAAAAAAATTGTCTAGTGTTGAGGATAGAGCTAAGTAAATTGAAGTGACTTTTGCATATCTAATATTCACGTTAATCTGTGACTCAGGTCATGTGAGAATTAGAGTGCTGGAAGGCATTTTTATTGAGAACGTGTGTCAGTGATGGTTGGCAGCCAGGTTGCAGAAAGGCCTGGACATTCATCAAGTTTCCATAGTCAGGCAAGGCACTCAGTGGGCTTGCAGGAAGTGAGTTAACCAGACCCTGAGCTAACTGAAGCCCCCACAGTCCCTATAACTCTCTGCAGGTGGTTGAGGGCTCATTGGCTCACCTGTAAATGTCGCGGGCCATGCCAAAGTCCCCAATCTTGGCCACTCTACCTGCGCCTGCACAGGTCAAGAGGCAGTTCCTGGCAGCAATGTCCCTGTGAAGGATAACCAACAAGAAAAGGCACATCCCTGGTTAGTCTTGGGAGATAAGTGGATAGTAGCTCATCAGGATTTTCACCTCCAGTTTAAAAGTTCAGAGAGTTTGCTCCTCAGCTTTCTGCTTCCTTTACTATTTTGTTCTTCTGTAGGGAAGAGATGGCCATGCCAATTCTAGCCCTATCCATGACAGCCTCAAAAATAGAGATGTAAAAAAGAATTAGGGGAGACGATTGAAAATGTTTGATGGGATTGTGATCATGTTAAAAGCTTCACTAGAAAGAGGAATTGATTGGCCTTTGGCTAGGTGTTATGCGTGGTTGGTTCCAAGAGCTTCAGACATCTCACAACAACTGCCTAAGACCAAAATAATTCTTACCAGCTTCATTTTATTTTAAAAAAATTGTAAGCCGAAAGCAGGCTGTTTTATTGTATTTTGCTGATTGGTTTCTGCCAGCACACTTCTGTAACAACATGACTTCTAAAATACTGAATCCAAGCAATGTAAGCACTTTCAATATTTCCTTTCCCACCCCTCCCTTCTCTTGTCTTCTTCCATTCCCTTACCTCCTCTCACCTTCCTTTTTTTCCTTCCCTTCCTCCCCTTCCCTTTCTTTATTCCCTTTCTTTTCCTTTTCCCTTTTCTTCCCTTCATTTCCATTTCATTTCATATTTCCTTCCCTCCCTTCCTTTTCCTTTCAATTCCCAATTTCTTTCAATTCTTCCCCTTCTCTTCCCTTTTCTTCCTTTTCTACATCCCTTCCCTCCTTTTTTTCCCCATTTTTCATTCTCCTTCCTCTTCCTTTCCCTTCCCTTCCCCTTTCCTCCCCTCTCTTTATATCTCCTCTCTTTCCTTTTTGGTTTTAGACCAAACATAGTGCTCAGGGCCTATCCTGGTTCTTTGCACAGGAGTTACTACAGCTGGTGCTCAGGGGATCGTATATAGTACTTGCAATAAAACCCAGGTTGGCAGCATACAAGTCAAGTACTTTTCCTCTATACTCTCTCTTCAAGACTGTCTACTCTTCTCTTTAATTAAATCTGATGGCATCACAATTCTCTAACTAAAATCTTTGCTAAGCTGTATATGCATCATGGTTCCATGACCGAGTCACCTCTTTTAAGTTATGAAGTTATCTTGTCTTTTCTATTGTCCTCCAGATGGCCTATCTTCCTGCAGCATGTCGGAGGCCCGATCAGAGGCCTCCCAGGACTCGGGAACTCATCTGGGCATTGGCTCATCTGTTCTTGACAGGTGTGTGGGAGTGAGGGAGGCCCCCAGAGTGAGGGATTCGGTTTCTACCAATAGCCAAGTTCAAGACAGAAAAAAAGTATTACCTATGGTGCAGGGAGTCTTTGAAATGTTTCTCATTGGTTTTTATGAAGTTATTTATCTTTGGTGGAGAAGTACATGGAAAAGAAACTAGAAAATATGAAGACCTGATCTGGGTTGAAGACAGCTTGGAAAACAGAGTGATGGGATGGACAGGAAACATTTATTGCAAAGACCACTGACCTGATCCAGAAAATTAGAGCTGAATGGGGAACAATGGTACATAAAATACCTTAATACGCCTCTAAATATTTACATAAATGACAACACAGAAAGAAAGCATTAGCCATTACTATATATAAGTACACAAGTATAGCCATTACTATTGTCAAATGGACCAGGAACTGATCTGTCTGATTTCAGAAAGTTCTTGGATAGGTGGAAACATAGAAACTTCTGCAGAGACAGTTCCAATGGTGGAGCATGTACCCAGTATATGCAAGATCCTAACATGGATTTCTGGTAGCATAGGGTTCCCTAGAGGATAATCCTTCAGTGGTCCCCAAACCCTGAACTGTCAGGCCCATGCTGAGGAACATCATTGGGAGCGATTCCAATCCCCCTAGTTCCTCTGGGGGTGGGTGTTATTAAAATAAGGGAAACTTGAATTTTAATGGCCAGAAAGAATGTCATATTATGGAGAACATGAGAATTCAAAAAGACATATCATTCTTGAAATGGTGTCAAGCCACATTCAAAGGAAACATCTACTAGGAAAAATGGAATTTTACTGAGAAATCTGGGAGGGTGTCCTGCTTTGTGGTCAGGAGGGTATGGAAGATCCTCAACAAAATCCTGGCAAATAGGATTCAATGCCTCGTTAAAAAGATCATCCACTACGATCAAGTAGGTTTCATCCCAGGAATGCAAGGCTGGTTTAACATCCGTAAATCTATCAACATAATACACAACATCAATAACAAGAAAAATAAAAACCACATGATCATATCAATAGATGCAGAGAAAGCATTTGATAAGGTCCAACACCCATTCTTGATCAAAACTCTCAGCAAGATGGGAATGGAGGGAACCTTTCTCAATATAGTGAACGCCATCTACCACAAGCCAGTGGCAAATATTATCCTCAATGGAGAAAAACTGAAAGCCTTCCCTCTAAATTCTGGCACAAGACAAGGCTGTCCTCTCTCACCACTCCTATTCAACATAGCACTGGAAGTACTTGCTATAGTGATTAGGCAAGAAAAAGATATCAAGGGAATCCAGATAGGAAAGGAAGAAGTCAAGCTCTCACTGTTTGCAGATGACATGATACTCTACTTAGAAAACCCTAAAGACTCTACCAAAAAGCTTCTAGAAATAATAGATATGTATAGCAAAGTGGCAGGATACAAAATTAACACACAAAAATCAATGGCCTTTTTATACACTAATAATGATAGGGAAGAAATGGACATTAAGAGAACAATCCCATTCACATTAGTTCCACACAAACTCAAATATCTTGGAGTCAACCTGACTAAAGATGTGAAGGATCTATACAAAGAAAACTACAAAACACTGCTCCAAGAAATAAGAGAGGACACGCGGAAATGGTAACACATACCATGCTCATGGATTGGCAGGATCAACATCATTAAAATGGCAATACTTCCAAAAGCATTGTACAGATTTAACGCGATTCCTCTAAAGATACCCATGACATTTTTCAAAGAAGTGGATCAAATACTTCTGAAATTCATCTGGAACAACAAACAACCTCGAATAGCTAAAGCACTCCTTGGGAAAAGGAATATGGGAGGCATTACTTTCCCCAATTTTAAGTTGTATTACAAAGCAACAGTTATAAAAACAGCATGGTATTGGAATAAAAAGAGACCCTCAGATCAGTGGAATAGGCTTGAGTACTCAGAGAAGGTTCCTCAGACATATAACCACCTTGTTTTTGATAAAGGAGCAAGAAATCCTAAATGGAGCAGGGAAAGCCTATTCAACAAGTGGTGTTGGCACAACTGGTTAGCCACTTGCAAAAAAGCGAACTCAGACCCACAGCTAACACCATGTACAAAGGTAAAATCCAAATGGATTAAAGACCTTGATATCAGAACTGAAACTATAAGGTATATAGAACAACATGTAGGTGAAACACTCCAGGACATTGAGACTAAAGGCATCTTTAAGGAGGAGACGGCACTTTCCAAGCAAGTGGAAGCAGAGATAAACAGATGGGACTATATTAAGCTGAAAAGCTTCTGCATCTCAAAGGAAATAGTGCCCAGAATACAAAGGCCACCCACTGAGTGGGAGAAATTATTCACCCAATACACATCAGATAAAGGGCTAATATCCAAAATTTACAAGGTACTGACAGAGCTATACAAGAAAAAAACAACTAACCCCATCAAAAAATGGGGAGAAGAAATGAACAGACACTTTGAAAAAGAAGAAAGGCAAATGGCCAAAAGGCACATGAAAAGATGTTCAACATCACTAATCGTCAGGGAGATGCAAATCAAAACTACTATGAGGTACCACCTCACGCCACTGAGATTGGCACACATCACAAAAAAGGAAAACAAGCAGTGCTGGCGGGGATGTGGAGAGAAAGGAACTCTTTTTCACTGCTGGTGGGAATGCCGTCTAGTACAACCTTTATGGAAAGCGATATGGAGATTCCTTCACAAACTGGAAATTGAGCTTCCATATGATCCAGCTATACCACTCCTAGGAATATACCCAAGAAACACAAAAATACAATACAAAAATCCCTTCCTTACTCCTATATTCATTGCAGCGCTATTTACAATAGCCAGACTCTGGAAACAACCAAGATGCCCTTCAACAGATGAGTGGCTGAAGAAACTGTGGTACATATACACAATGGAATACTATGCAGCCATCAGGAGAGATGAAGTCATGAAATTTTCCAATACATGGATGTACATGGAATCTATTATGCTGAGTGAAGTAAGTCAGAGGGAGAGAGAAAGACACAGAATGGTTTCACTCATCTATGGGCTTTAAGAAAAATGAAGGACATTTTTAACAGTATCTCAGAGACAAGAGAGATGAGGGCTGGTAGGTGCAGCTCAGGACATGCAGCTCATCACATAGAGTGATGAGTGCAGTTGCAGAGATGACTACACTGAAAACTATCATAAAATGTGAATGAATGAGGGAAGTAGAAAGCCTGTCTCGAGTACAGGTGTAGGGGGGTAGGGAGGAGGGAGATCTGGGAAATTGGTGGTGGGAATGTTGCACCGGTGAAGGGGGGTGCTCTTTACATGACTGTAATCATACAACTATAATCATGTTTGTAATCACGGTGTTTAAATAAAGATAAAAAAATAAATAAATAAAGAAAAAAAAAAAAAAAGAAGCGAAGGCTACAGAATTCTTAGAAGGGAAGCTTATTAAGGCTAGAACAATTCCGAAACCAAAGTGCACCAATCCAATAATGATACTGATTGCCTGGAAAAAAAGAAAACAAAGGTTTTGAAATTATATTCTTTTTCAAGTACTAACATATCAATAATAAAAAACATTAGCATCAAAAAAAAAAAAAAGAGAATGGCACAGAGAGGGTGGAGCAGGGAAGAAGAGGAACGATGTATATCCATGAAAATGGATTGAGAAAATGTAATCCTACTGTCATTGACAGTATTGGATCTAATTAGAGCATATTTTAAAATATCAGAGGAAAGATGGGCCTGTTCCCTCAGCCTGAGAAAGCCATCTTTGCTGCTTGACATGGGTGGAGAAGAAAAAGTCAAAATGATCGCAGAGAGAAATTCTTTGCATGAGCCCAGACATGACATGACCTAAGATGGAAAAAGAGGAGTTCAAGCCAGCCACATCTGAACAATAAGAAAACTTAGTGCTGAGATCGAAGGGAAGTTCCAGATATAACTGAAAAGGCAAGAGCAATGGCTAGACAGGTCCTTTTGTTACAGCGGGGCATGAGCGCAGCAAGCACATCTCTATATAAAACATCTGAGTGGAGTTGTAAAGCTTATCTGATTGGTCATTATCATTTAGGTAATCTGATTGGTCATTTTATGCAACCAATCAGATGGATCCATTTCCAAATTGTCATCTGTATATTCAGAGAACAGGCAGCATGGGTGGTAATATATAATAAAGCTTGTAAACACAGGTCATGAATTGCTGGGATTGCTGTCCTGGAAGAGAGAGAAGTTGATGCTGGAAAGAACTATGGAGCTCCCTGTGCTAAACAGAACTCACTGCTGACATACTATTTTGTTGTAAATCAAATAATATGGAGACATCTGTCAGTCTTTGTGCAATTTTTACTTGTCATTCCCAAGAACTCAGAAGCCAGAATCTAACCATTTGTCCTATAACACTTGGAACAGAAGTTTGGCTTTGGACAGGATAGAATGCCCTGGTCCAACCCCTCAAGAACTTCTGTTCCTGCAATCATGTAAACCAGCCAGCAGCGCCTCAAATGAGCCTTGAAAAGGGTTAGAGTTAAGTGGGAGATCTGAAGACCAAATTCAGGAAGTCAGAGTGAAAGGCTTAAAACAAAGTGAGCAAATTTATCCTCTTGTAATCGTGGGTGATCATTGTTCCCAACTCTGAATTTCTTTTCTTTTATGAGGGAAGAAAGCCCCGCTTGCTAATGACTGCCTTGCACTGCTGTTCCTAAACTCACACAGTGGCTCTTGTCTTCTCTGGACTTATACGCTCTAATGATCAGGGACATGCTTTCTATTCTTTGAAGACGTGACTAACCTACTCCCAATAGAGAACACTGGCTTGCAATTTACTAAAATGGAAGTAAAACATTAGGAAGAGCTTTGTTAAGAGCCTCCCAGTCAACTGGGCTTTTCAGTTTTCAAAAGTGAGCTGTCAGATGAGAAAAGACACCAACAGACATTCTCATGGACAGAAATAGGTGTCAACTGTGTTGCTAATGGTTGTTCCCAGGCACAGCAGGTCCCAAAGCAAACACAATGCAAACTGAGGGATCATCCAGAGGAGGAAACACGGAATTGAGAAGGAAAAGCGTTACACTTCCTATCAAATGTTTTAGAAAGAAAATCAACTTATCCAACACATTTTCTTGAACCCCTAAATTCTAGGTTATACAGTAAGCAAGTTTTAAAGAATCATCTTATTCCTCACATATTGTCTACTTAATTTTTCTCCTGGGTCTTTCCTTGGTCTCTCAATTTTAAGATATGTTCTTATACTCTGAGTCTTTGATTTTTTGGGGTGAGTTGGACCACACACCGTTATGCTTGGGGCTCACTTCTAGCTTGGGGGACTCTGTATGGTACAGGGCACTGAACCTGGATTGGCTGCACACAAGGCTGGTGCTCTATCCACTGTGCCATCTCTCTGGCCTGTCATGATTTGTGTGTATGATGTTGAAGTAGATTCAGTGACAGATGGGGATACAGGGGGCAGGAGAAGGAGAAAATAACAGAACCTGAGTGTTGGTAGAGGCCTTAGGATTGGTCCTCATATTGCCTTCTAATTAGATGTCTCCCAATTGGTTCCTTTGGTTTTCCTGTTAAAAAAATGTTTTCCCATTGCCTCCTCATCCGTTTTTTCCTCTTCCCTTTGGGGGTGGGCTTTATTTATCCCAATAAAGGCCACTCAGGAGGGGGCTGACATCTTGGCTTGTGGTTCCATGTGGTGGAAAGACTGGCTTTTAGGTGAACAGCTTGAGGTGTGAGTTTCTGGCCTACTATTTCTTCCCAACTGTGTGTGTATTATTACCTGCATTGGAATTGCTGCCGGATGTGCGTCTCTTGTCCTACTCGGACAGGAAGCATGGGAATCCCTCTTCCTCTCTGGGAATTGTGGAACTCACTACTCACTATTTCACACCTGAGAACACTCCTGGCGTTCATCATGCACAAGTTGTCCTTGTGACCTAGTTAGACAATCCACCTTCTTCATCAGCCTGCCTATCACCTTGAAGAGTCCTTCTAAGAAGTTTATTGTTGGCTCTTTTCCAAGGAAGAGAAGAGAACTTGGGCTATCAGTTCTATACAGACCACCATGCCCTCAACCCCAATCTGCAAGAGTGAAGACTATTTGGAGACATAAGTCTGCTATCTCAGGTCGCCTGTCCCTGAATAAAATCTCTTTTCTTGCATTGGCCTATGAGAGAAGAGCTCCCGAGGGAGATGAGCTCCTCGGCTTCTGTCAGAGCCAACAGCTAAAGGTGTGAAAACAGAAACCCCTTGAGTTC